>NW_024340849.1:7813926-7976697 GCF_902729225.1 Pteropus medius
GTACAATAATCTTTTTGGCTTTTGCTATCTTTTTAAAGGAAACAGATTTAAGTAATTATATTTTCAACGGTGTAAGAGACGTTCAAGAAGTCCATTGCTGAAGGGGAGGACTAAGAGAATTTCGGAATGTGTAGGACAAACAAACAACTCATTTCTTTCTAATATTATTCACTGAATCTCAAAGAATGGTGAAGATCTGGCATTCACCTCTGGATCCAGTGAATAAAAGGCAGAGATCAAGAATAAAATAAACTGCTTAAGTGGAACTTAAAAGAGAAGCATAGATTTGGTGAAATCTGTTTCTGTCCAGTGTGTGCTGCTTGTGTATCAGTCAAATTCACAAATTCATGCCGTTTGTTGAAGGGTGTTTGTGTTCTGGTACTACTAGATAAAATTAATTTTATTCTTACTACTTCTGCAAACCTGACTTTTTTTTTTCCTGAAGATGTGAAATAAAGCCACCTTTGTTGAGACTTCCAACCATAGCATAAGGGAACACATCCCTAATATGGTGATCTCTAATCTTCAATTTCAAAAGAACTCTACCATTGAAATGCCATCCTATGTGCAATAAATCATTGACAGCACCCAAGAGGATTTAAAATGGCATTCAAAAAATAATTAAGAAAACAGATTTTGTTAGGCTTTAACATAGATACTTTTTAGTAAGATTATCAGAAATATTCAAATAGTCATATTGCAACTTAAAGCTTTAATTATGTGGAGATACAAAATCAAAATGTAGGTCATCCTTCAAGTAATGCTGGGAAATAGTAACAGTTATCACTTGAAACAGTGATGGATATTCTGAACAAATGAACAAAATAGGGCAGAATATTTGGTATGTGAAAGAGAAGTGTTTCCTTCTAGGATAACTAAACATGATATTTGAAAGTCATTCACTGCAAGAAATGTTTACCCTTCAAGATGAGGCATTTTATAAGAAAAGAAATCAACTTCATTTAGCATCTCCCAAACACTATTAAATCTCAACTCCACATTCATGGGAAACTGTCACCACACAACTCTCACAATAATACACACACACACACACACACACACACACACACACACACACACCTCTAAAAAAAAAAGTTGTTTTTGAGTATTAAGCAGCTCTATGACCTTGCAAATATAAATAAACTCTCCAACTGAAACTGCCTAACATGTTCCCTCACCAACCTGTTCTCTTCTGTGCTTTTACTCAGTTTGGAATCATTTTTCTCTACTCATCCTGGGTATTATATTTCTTGTGTGTCCCAAAACATCATTTTTGTGTTTCTTTTTTCCAGTAAGCAAGTCTGATTTAGAAATCAAAAGGTCAACATCTTGAACAAACCTTTCTTTTTTCCTTCCCAATATATTTTGACAATTTTATTATCTTTTTTTCTGACCCAATTGAAAAGTATGTCTCTTATAACTGCTGTTGTGAAGTGTACAGCTGCTTGGTGATTCATGCTTGATGAAACTGATTTTCAAGGGTCTATCCAAATAAGTTAATGTAACATTATTTATTCAGGAAGTAAAACAGAAGAATGTGTGTGGCTATCAATAACACTCTTCTCTGTAAATAGCTAATAGCTATAATATAAAACTACCTTTCTTTAGCATTCTATTCTTGTTTAGCAGATCAAACCAACACATAGCCTTTCAGAAACAAACTAGTAATCAATATAGTTTGAAGAAGGTGCTAATGAACAAGTAAATGGTAAAATTAACCTACAGTTTTTTTGGTTGAGTGTGTATTCAAATGTTTATGTATGTGATTATTTTTTAGATAGTAGTAGTTAAATATAATTAGCATTTTTTTCCCCAAAACATTTCTGTAGCTAAATATAATTGACTTTTCTGTATTTTCATGTCTCCATTTAGTTAAGTTCCACTACCTTTTATTGGAAAAGTTGTTTACTGCTTCTCCAAATTTACCAGCATCCTTTCATGTAGTTAGAGGAATGTGACTTTTTCTGGTCAATGGTCTTAGAGAATAAGTGATCTGTATCATCTTTGGATTTTTACAGTTATGATTTTTGCATCTTTGGATTTTTGCACTCACCCATTCTCTTTTTTAATTTTATTTATTTATTTTTTTTGCTCACGGGACAGTGAAATAACACCTTTCTTTCAGACTAGGCAGCTACAAGATATTAATGTCTCTAGCAGCTTGGGTCCCTGATTGATATATGGATCAGAGAGCCCACCAACCCACATTGTACATATATGATGAGTATAAACTAAAAATGAAGATTTAGATTGATTTTTACCATCCACTTTTCTACCTATTCTGACTAATATACTTCTTAAGGCCAATAAATTAGGTGTATTACCCCATTCCTACATTCTCTTCTACCAAACAAATTGTCCCATTTGAGGAGTATTTTTATCTTCATGTAAAAATCTTGCTTCTGCTAAGCCTCCATAGTGTCTTCTGTTTTGTATTTTATTATGATCTTCTGACTAATTACTAAATTCTTTTTATTCTTTGAGGAAATATGTTCTGATTCACAGAGCTTTCTTCCATTCTATTCATTAATTTAGAATCCAAGAATAAAGCCTTTTATTTTTTTAACTTGCTCATTTCTAGTGATTTTCATCTGTTTTCTACTTTAGCCTCCCACTATCATGAATATTAAAATGACATCTTCTGAAACACCTCTACCTCAAAAACATTACTACGTCTATTTTTGTATCATGTCCTTGAAATTTTAGACTTCTCGTATCTCTTTATTGTCTGTACAATGGTTCTTTAAGAATAGCCAAACATTCTGTCCTTAGATTTATGTCATTTCCTTCTATTAGAAAGCTCCTCCTCTTTAATCTAATTTTCTGTTCAGCTAAAATGCAATGGTCAATCTCTTCGACCGATTGTTTGCCAAAATCCTCAACGTGCTTACCTAATTGGCCTGCCTATCTGCCTGTACATACACGTGTGTGTGTGCATGCCACACATACACACACACCCTTATCCTCCAAAGAAAATAACTTTCTTCCTGTGGAACACCATCTTTATTGATATAAAGGCAAGAAAAACACAGATATATAATCAAATTTTAACAAAATCCCGATGACTTGTTTAAAGAAGTTTGAGATAGTCTGCCCAAAGGTGAATTGAAGTGTTCACAACAGGTACTGGAAAAATTCCTGCGGAAAAATTCAGATAATAGCCTGGCTCCCAACTCTCATGTTTAGTCATTAAAATTAGAAAAAAATTTAGATTTCTATCTAAGTCAAGATATAATTTCAATGAACTTATTCTATTCTTTAACACGTACATGGTGTGGTGTGGTGTGCATGTGTGTGTCTTACTTACCACAATGCTTAGCATGATGAAGCTATTCAGTAATTGAATGTTAGTTGTTTAAATGGGAAGAAGCAAAAAGCAAGAAAACTACTGTCTATAATTTTGTCTCTCCATTATGAATGGAGATGAAGTCCATGATTTTAAAGAAGCATATTAATTTAATATCTGCATATCGTTCCTTAATGATTTTTACTTTATATCTCACAATGATGCTTTGATAGAGATTTATTACTTATCAACATTTTCAGAGTGATTTCAAGTGAAGATGGACGTCAGTTTTCTTCTAGAGATGAGATTTTTGCAGTTTAAAGTCACTTGCTTTGGAATAATTCCAACTGCAAAAATGCCAAGTGAAACATTGTAAGTAAATTACACTGAATTTGTGTAATGATCTAAGCTTAAATGTTTGTGGGTTTTTTTGTTTGTTTGTTTGCTTTTTTTATCTCCCATTTTACAGCCTTTGTCATTTGTTGCCCAGTTGAAAATAGCTCAGGTAGCTTCAAAAGACCTCTCTCCTTAAATCTCAAGGATTTCTTCATTAATTTTCTACACACACCCAAAACATTTTTAATACACCTCTCTTGCTTTGCTGAATGGAATCAGGTGTAATGTTTTGTTTCAATCATCCTGGCCTTTTCCCTCTATATATATCTATGAGATCGGAACAATATTTGTTAGTTCAAATCACCAAAACTATCAAAGTCAACACTCAGTTCAGTTTTTAGTCATCCGTAAAGAAGCTGAAGAAGAGTAAAATTTACTTTGAAATATTGTATATGGGTTTTTTTAATGGGCAGTTTAAAATATGACAAATTAAAATATAATATATTTATCCATGAATATGGGAATGTGTTGATACAACTTATTTTCGCTCCTCTAGAAGCACTGTGCACAGAAAGTAATTTTGTCAGAGAGACTGATTTCTTTAAATGTCAAATGGATACACTGATAAGGAGATATGCATGGGACTTGGCCATTTTTTTAATCTCCCTAATCCATTAGTAGAAAATTTTTCATGTGAAATATTGGTTTCTTCTATGGCTTTCTTGGTTACATTTTATCCAATATTTATTATTTTTCCTCTCAGTTCACCTCTATTTTTCATCTTATCTAAATGATAAGAACCTGAATTTTTTTCCTATTCTTTAATTTCCTGAAGAGTCTTTTGTCGGAGTAATCTCTTAAAATGAGCATGCACCCACTTTTCCTCATCAGTGTATCTACATGCTGCTTCATATCAGCGATATTTCATGTGCTGTACATATTTTAATCAGTATATGGACCCAATATTGGAACTAGCAATTTATTCATCTTTGCTTCCCCACAGTGTCAATATTATAAATAATTATCACCCACTAAAGATAGTAGAATTGAATCAAGTCTTTGTTCTTAAGCCTTATGACTTCAAGTACCTGTTGACTACCAGAAGCTATCGTTGGGGGATCAAGAAAGATGGAGGAAGGTCAACAGATGTTTTCATTGTTTCTCATTTCTAAATCTACAGATTTCAGTTATAGGAAACTGAGCATCGTAAAAAATAAGCCCTGAAAGTGAATTCAGAAGACATTCACTAATAAAAATTTTAAGAACAGCTAAAAGATACTGAGCACTTACTTTACTCCAGGCACTGATCTAAACCCATGCCATTTTACTAGCTCATGTAATTTTAAGGGCAAAGTTATAATGTGTAACATTATTATCTCCATTTTATAGATGAAGAAACTGAGGCTAAGTAACTTACTCCAGGTCAATATCTCCCAGCAATCCAGCCAGGATGTAAATCCAGGCACTCGAACTCCAGAGCTCACACTCTTTACCTTACCTTCTGCTATACCCTGTAGTTCAGGTAAATTAGATCCAAAGAGATCAAATCCATCATTACAGTAGTTTCAAACTGCAGATTTCAGTAATTTGTAAACATATAAATTATCTTTGCTTATATATTTTAATAACATTTCAATTTTTTAAATGTAATTCATCTTTTTTTAAGCTGCTGAAGATTACCCTGTTAATTGTGGAAACTAATATGTGAGGAAATGTGCAAAATCTGCACAGGCTGCCTGGCGTAAACTCTCTCTAGCACAGAGTATTCAAAAGCTCTTCTCGTGGAATTTATTGAAAGCACAGGCTCAACAGTTGTTATGTCACATGATTCTGCCACTTACCATTGAGTCTTGTATTCTCTTCTTATTGACCAAACTTCCCTAATTCTTGTCTTTAGATAAGACGTTAAAACCTTAAGACACTTCTTTACCCAAATTGAATGACTTCTGAGTACAGATGGCACTTTATTCACTATGGTACGAAACACGATGCCAAATATTAACCCATGTCTTCTACAGAAAAAAATAATACATAAACTTAGCTTTTATAAAACCAAGAATTTTTCTTATTTTCAGTCTTGCTCACTGAATTTATCTGAATGTTCAATTTTACCTTTCCATCAATTTACCAGAACTGAGCGCAGAGTGTCTCTGAGTGTTCTTGCCAGCACCAGACTCACCGGCACATGTGTGAAACTTGCTCTCACCTAACCACTTCCTCAGACTCTCCAAGTTGAAGTCTGAGGAGCTAGCAGGGTAGAATGAATGAGTGAATCAATCAATCAATGAACAAAGAAATGAGCGATGGTTTTATGGACATACACTTGTCACCAGACTCATTGAGTTGTACACATTAAATACAGAGAGCATTTTATATGTTGATTACACCTCAACAAAATGGTTCTTAATAAAGAAAAAACTGAATATCATTAAAATCATAAATAAGTACATAAATACATAAATAAATAAAGCCAAGTCATTCCCATGTAAAAATTTCTGCCATAAATGCTCTTTTCTTCTTTATTCAAATGCTCATGTCAGAAACACAGATCTTTCCACTGAGATCGCCACAGCCTCTCCTTTCTGTTCCCACAAAGCAACTCTGCCTTGCTAACTTCTTCCTAGTACTGAGGCCTTATTTAGAAATTATCATCGTAATTTAAAAATTATTTTTCTTCTTTTTTTTATTGTGCCTAATTCCTTATTTTCAGTTTTTAAAGTTCTCTATTACGTTTTCTGAATGTGGACATTTTAATATTTTTCTTTTTTAAACAAATTGTCAACTCTCTCTTCCTTTCTAATCTCTGAATATATCTATTATGACTCCAGACTCTCAAGCAGGCAACGACATAAGTAATTAATTAGATAATGTCACCATCCATAGCTGTAATATCTCATGCGAGTGTGTATGGTGAAGTGAAATATGAAAACCAGTGAGAATTCACTGTCGTAAGTGCCTGTTCGATTTAATTTCTGTCTATATGATCTCGGTCAAGTCATTCAATATAGTTGAACTTCCATAATCTCATAATCTGATCACTTAGAACTGTAATAAGCCTAAAACCCATACTGCGTTCGAATTAAATGAGTTTCTGCTTGTGCAAGTATTTGGCAAGTTATCAAGTTTTATTTAAAAAAAAAACTTTCACTCATTTAAAATTATGCTTATTTGCTTTACTTTATAATCTGTTCACATTAATAAGAATTGACCAAGAGAAAACTACATGTTTCATAACTAATAAAGCTTCAAGTTTATAAAACAAGGTATTTATTTTGGTATATGTATGTAAATATGTACTTATATAGATACAACTTCATATACACAGGTAAGGAGAGGGAACCAGCTTCTCTTGAATATATTTTTCTAGGTATTTAATATACATGAATCTCATTTACTCAGAAGTATTATTATTTGACTTTTACAAATGTAAACATAAAAAAATAGTAATTTTCCAATTGGTAAAGTAGAATATGCCGGGATCTGTCTCACGAATTTGAAAAAAGGGGTAAAGGGAGAAAACCGGTTTGGCCAGAACCAAAATTTGCATCCAGATGGTCTGCTGTGTAAGCCCCAGCTAGGCTCTACGGGACAGGTTTCTAAGCTGCTTGAGCTTCTGCTGCCTGTGTAATGTGAATTGCTTTTTTGTGTTTCTTTTGTTGTTATTGTTGTTTAAATCAATATTACTCTAAACTAGGAGAAAAATTTCGAGTTCAAGGATTATATCGCTTTCTGTTGTTTTGTTTTATCTAGTGCTCCGAACAGGGACATTATAATATTCTTCATTTTTTTAAGAAAATCATAGTTTCTGACTAAACTGACTAAGCTGATCCTTAGGGACAAATACGTCACTTTTTATACATAAAACGTATTCTCAGTGTTATGTCTTTCTTCTTAAAAACTGAGTAGTAAATAATATAAAGCATATTGAATTGCTTTTTATGAATGTCAGCTTATATGTTAAAAATTATTCTCTACTAATGAAGTTCAATAATTATACCACATTATAATATAGATTTATGTAATTAATATTAGTGATATTGAATTTTCAATACTGGAAATTAATTTTAAAGTTATGAATTTTTTACAGTATGTATCGATGAATAGCATGAATCAATGAATATTTATTTGAAGTCTTAGAAAAAACTCTCTGAATTACAAGCTACAATTGAAGAAACCATTTTCAATGTATTTCATTTTTCTGATTTATTAGTTCAGACATGACCTCTCCACTCCATAAATGTAAACTTAAAGGTCTGTTACCGTAGAATTAAGTTATATTTTTATCTTCTGATACCACAGATATGAAACAGTTTTAGAAAATCATGAGGTATTTAGGAGAAATAAATCATGTATGTCCTGTGGTGTGTTCCTCAGAGAGAACCCATCTCTGGAAGTATTTGCAGTTTTGGGCTATAATATGATCCACGGCCATTAAATATTAAACGCTTAATATTCTCTATATATCTATGAAAATAAGATATGATTTACTCTGGAATAGTGTGGTACTTAAAAGACCACTTCTCTCTCCAATGATTGAAAAGATATTTGAGCAAATGTTTAATTTTGCATTTTCGCCAATGTTACATAAGCAGCATTATAATAAGCCGAATAACTGGATTTTTGCCAAAGATCATAAAATGCCAGGCTTAGGCACAACTACTTGTGATAAATTATTTTTCATCTTAAGAAAAGTACCAAGTGAGTAATTTTATGGTTTTCTGAGTTTAAACTTGGCGTGATTTAATGATTTGTTACCGTTGACCAAAGAACCATAATTTCACTCTACAGCTAAGGTGGTATATTAGTGGATCAATTTAAAAACCAAAGAAAAGCACTAACTGTGCACTGTGACATGCACCACATGTCCTAGATTGCCTTTGAATTCTTCATAGTGATTTATTTTAATCTGTAAAGTAAAGGTTGCTCAAAATTTAATCTCAAAAACGACTTTCTTCAAATATATGACATACCACAAAGAACTTAGTTTTTGGAGCCAAGACGAAACCTGGGTCTGCCACTTAGTAGTGATATGACTTTGTGGAATTCATTTATTTATTTTCTTACTGATACAACTGGATAAATTAATTTACAGTATACCACATATAAAGCACCTCATAAAACTGTTTTCCCTCTCTAGTTTCATTATGTTCTTAATTTAATGTAGTATTTGTAGTTAAAATAAAGGTTAGTTTCTTCTACTTTTTTTCCAAGTTTTATTGTGAAAATATGGTGGTGTAATTTAGTTATTCTGGATCTACGTCTATTTATCTTTTCATCATACGGATGTGTCAGTAATGTCTAATTCCTCTAGGTTGATATTATTATTTTAATATCTGAGACATTACCATAGATAGTAGAGGATGAACTCAAGCCTTACAAAGAGATCTTCTTCATGGTAGACTCAACATTAATGCTTCTGAACTTGGCATCCATAATCTCTTCTTAAGGCCTCAATAAAATTTGAGATTTACAAATGGGGTAAAACAATAACTTTATTTTATGCAAAGAGACAGTATTTTTTTATTTGTTCTAGTTTTGGGATTTAATGTATAGTTCTGTTCTATTTGACTAGTATAGTTAGTTCATTAAACTGTTCTGCTATTCTTAAGAATTATCAAGAGTCAAATAATGATTTCTTCCAAATGGTAATTTTAGATTGCATAGAAAGGTAAATTAACTATACAAACTGAAGTTCTGAGATAAATTTTTATTTGTTATTTTATCCCTGTGCCTCTGCTTGAACTTTAGAATTCAAATTTTTATATAGTGGTGGCCAGATCACATTTTCTAATGAGAATTTGTACAGTATAGTGTTTAATTGTTGTTGTTGTTGTTGTTGTAACCCAGAAGATATAAAAAGTGTAGCTTATATTTTAAGTCTTTTCTCTCTTTTTTTGCTGAGTATGGATGATTTACTATAAAATTTGGTGCAATAGTAGAAAAGACAATCTGTACATAGCTACCTATAGAAAAGAATGCATCTTAAGTACTCTCTAAAAATTCTAGTGAATTGTAACCATCTTTAATAAGAAAATATATATTTTGAATGTTTTATTTTTCTCTTAATATATGAACATAGAAGAAAAAATTGGCCCTAAGAATTATAGATTCACTTTTCCTTGAACATTGTGCTGTTAGCATGATATTAAAATGTCAACATAGCTCTACTTATGAGTGAGAAAAATCTTTACATAAATACTGTATTATTAAATTGTTGAGTGATTGCAATTCATGTCCTTGCCTGTGCTGATGTAGAGACAACGAGGTCACTAAACAATGCTGCCAAATTTAGGTATCTATGGTTTTGACTGTGTCCACACAACCCAATCCATCTCTAAAATGATTGATACTGTGTTTACACATACACACATACATTACATTAATGATAAGCCCATATTCATGTAGTATATATTATATTTTTGCCCTAGCAAATTGCAGGGTAATTCCAAAAAAAATTTTGTTAAAAACTGATTAAGGTGTGGAAATGTTACATTGTGACACATAAGATAAAACCAGAAAATCCCCTCTTAACTAATTTAGCAAACGTCTATTTGGTTAATAAGCTAAATGTTGGATAAAGCAGATGAACACTACACTTACTGAATTAGGTTCTGTGCTAGTCTCTCATAATATGAAAATGAAAAATATGCTACCTTTGTGTTCTGGAAGAATGTATAAATTAATAGCAATTAAGTTAACTGAACAATAACTGGCTTGCTATCCCAAAAAGGGACTGAGAATAGATAAGCAAAAGAGAATATCTTTAGAGGTTGAATGTTTAGTTCTAATACAATTTATATGAATCTAAGCAAAGAGTCATACCAAAGCATAATCTCATTCATTTCATTAATTCAGTTTGATACACATTTGTATTACATAACATTCCTCAACTGTATATAGGAAATGGGGCAAAATCAACAGGATTTTCCTAGTTCGGGTGGTGTTGGTATTTGGGTTGTAGGGCTAGTTCTAGAAGGAGTAGTAAGTTCCAAGAAAGGAAAATGGTCCAAGATAATTAAGGTCTCCATTCAGGGAACGATATGAGAAATCACACTTCAAATGATCTTTATGAAAGATGGGGGAGGTTGGATAATCTAGGGGTTCTGAATATTAAAATAATACCAACAAATTACAGTGGCTAAATCATAGCAAGCTGTTCACAGAAGCAAGCTTCAGACGTTGTGTGGAGGCAAAATTAGGTAAGACCCAGTGCATGACAGGAAACGCAGTCAATTTTTACTTTCTTACCAATAGAAGTCACAAGACTGAAGGTCAGTAGAGCAGACTAGAGTGTTATTAAATGCCTGTTTTTTATTTTACAGACACAAAATGTATTTCACACACACCTTTAAAAACAGATCAATAACAACTCTGAAAGAAAAAAAAACATAAACAATAGAGGAGAGGAGGCTAGGTGATTTGGGACAGCAAAGAGAAACTTCTTATTGTGGATTTAGAAAACAACATCTGAATTTCCCACTATATTTCTATGTTATATGCATATGTCTATTTTTTAAAAAGTATATTAATGCAAATGTATGATTTATGGAAATACTAACTCCTCCACATACTTTATGCAACCACAAACAGGAAATGTATATATAGCATAAGGTCTTATGAAACAG
This sequence comes from Pteropus medius, assembly GCF_902729225.1. Classification (NCBI taxonomy): domain Eukaryota; kingdom Metazoa; phylum Chordata; class Mammalia; order Chiroptera; family Pteropodidae; genus Pteropus; species Pteropus medius. Next base: position 7,825,174 of record NW_024340849.1, read on the forward strand.
CTGGGATATATCCTTAGTCCTTGGCAATTATTGCTTTCCTTTGGCATTTAACATTATTTTGGGAACACATTTTTTATTTTCCTGCTTTATTTTTGTTTGTTTTTCATATTGTCCTGCCACTCAAGTGTAGGATGTAAATAACACCTTGAAACACCCTCAAGAAAATAAATCTGGGAGTCAGTCAGATGTCTCACTAAAGTCAGCTTCAAGAAGAGGCTTAGCCTTCTTGCGTAATGAGAAGCATGTGGGTAGGCTCATGATGCCATTGGTGCCATGTCCACATCTCATTTCTGTCACATCCTTGGTTTTTCCTTCATGGTTGTGGCCAGCTGCTATGGCCCTGGTCATCAAGTTCGTGTCTCTCTGATAGTGCCAAGAGCCTCGTGCCTTTATCTCACTAGCCAGATCTGAGACATCTTCAAGGGAGGCTGGAAAAGAAAATATTTAGTTACAATCTCTATAGAAAGTGTGGCAAGAGAGTTAGTGGTTGGGATTGTATGTAGGGTGAGCTTGCAATGCCTGTGACAGCTGGTGGGTAAAATTACTCAAAGGGAAATAATAAAGTTAAATGATTGCTATTCTTATTCCCAAATGAGAGGAAGTGGTACATGAATAAGATCTAGTTTGTGAGAGGGTGGAGGAATTGACACAATGGCTCAGAAAAGGATTTGAAAATTCATGGTTATAAACACATGTTTTGATTAATCATGAAAGATCCAAAAGCCTGTGAAGTGTTTAAACATCAACAGCTTGCCATAATGACTTAGATGAAATGTTGTAAAAATACAATATTAAATTCTGCATTATTATTATTATATACTGTGTGTATATTTATACGTATTTTATGTATACACACACACACACACACACACACACACATGAAAAGAGGATAAATCAGATAGTGTCTTTATTGGAAATAGTTTACCTTTATGATGATGGAGATATAGAACACTATTAGAAAAATGAGTGATTGTTTTCTTTTTTAAAAAAGTGATTTTTCTATCCCGGGCATTATCTTAATTACAATTACTAATTCATTTAGTAATAGTATGTATCAAAAAAACAACATCTGAATTTAAACTTGAGTATTCATTATTATTCTCCCATTTTCAAAACAGGAGAACCTAAATTCATCCCAAAGCACGAGCTCTGAGACGCAAGTCTAGCTATCATCGTAGAGATTTGCCCAGATGATCCGCAGTGAGTCTGACCTTCCTGAGCACCTGCTATCTACTAAATGCCAGGCCTTTTCGCGAGTTTCATAAAAATGCCCCCAATTTTCTTTTATGCAAAATAACTCCTTGTATCACCTCCCAATTAAAAAAAAATTCTAAAAGATCAAATTGCAAATTGATAAAATATTGAAATGTGAGCTATATTTATGAAGACAGGTGAATAAAAGAAAAAGAGACATTTCAGACAAATGTAAATATTTATATCAAAATGTGCTGACTTTTAGGGTCAATATCTTTTGAAATTCTTGACTCAACAAAGATAATCACAAATTACAAAACACAGCTTTATTTTAGCTCATCGAATTTATTTTATTTTTAGACAAATATTTCTATGTTTCTTACTACAAAACCACTATTAAAGTGTAGCTGATAAACAAAAGGAAGAGAGAATCTTCACAATTATACCTAAAAAAATGCTGAAGAAATAAGTTTAAACGTTTTAATTATTTTTGAGGAAAGCTAAAAATCTTTCTTGAAAGACATAAATAACATTTTACTAAATAGATAATTATTCATGGGAAAACAAAGAAATGCCAGTTCTCTAAAACATCTAATAATTTTAATCAAAATATGCAATGTTTTTTGAATCTTATATATGATCCTCAAGTTTTATGAAAGATAAGAAATGACATTGTCAAAGATATTTTACAAAGGAAGAAGAGTGAAGCCTTTTTATGAAATATTATATTTATATTTGATGTTTCAAAACATTAATAATTTAAACAGCATTGCCCTAATATAGAAATAGACAGATCAATATAATACAGAAGAAAGTCCTAAAACAGATTCGTGTATATATTACAATTTCATGTATGATAAATGTGCCATATAAATAAGTTATAATGGGACTGATTATTCAGTGAATAATGTAACCAATGGCAAAACTTGGGGGGAAAAATAAGTAAAATATCTCTCTCACTTATTGATATGGATTAAGAACTAAACATTCAAAATAAAGCAATAAGTTTCTGGCTCTAGCCAAACCAGAGCAGGTTCACTACAGGCTGTCTCCTCTACTGAATGATTACAATAAGGATTTCTGAATAAAATATAAAAACAAAACAAAACAAAACACTAGAGACAGAAAAGCAAATAATAGGTAGATTTTTGTGAAGGGAGAGGAAAATCAAACTTTTAGAACAACCAATATGGTGGTAGAAGGTTTTGTTGTTGTTGTTGTTTGTTTGTTTTTGTCTTCTTTTACTTCCTGGCTTTGACCAAGGGCAGGCCACTGCAGAAATGCACAGTGGACACAGCCAGTAAAACTTCCAGGGGAACCATGCACGCCTATCCAGGGGATGGCAAAAAAGGCCCTTACCACCTGGAACTTGTGAGGAGAAACCTGTTTCTCCTCCTCCCTCCACCTCCTTCCTCCTTTTTCTTTCTTCCTCCCTCCTTTCTTCTTTCTCCGTTCTTCTCTCCTTTGCATTTCAGCCCTTCTCAAAGGGCAGATTTCATTGTTACACGCAACAGCGCAGCGGTAAAATGAACACTTAAAACCCTAGGAAAAAGCAAAACAAAGCAAAACTCTACCCCTTAGGATAGAAGAATTGGGAAAAGGGCCTATTATTGTTTGAAGAATGTGAAAGGACTCTTCAATATTTGTTTTTCTTCCTTTCCTCACTGCTTTGTCTCAAGTTGGAGCCCAGTTACACAGAACTACTCCACAGTGTGGGAGGATAAAACTCAGAACTTCATATGAACACATAAAGATCCTCTGATGAGTATCAGGACAATTCCTGAGAGAAAAGAGACAGAGGCAATCTTTAATTCTGATATGAACTGTCATTATGTCCCACATTCACTTCCAAACATCACATGTGCAAAGCATGCGATCAGCTTTCAGAAGTCAATTGTGATACTTGCATCAGCCCAATTTGCAGATAAATGACCCAAACAGCACAGCAGAAGTTTTGAAAATTGAACAAACAATGGAACACCACACACAGAAGGCAAATTTGATGAGGACAAATCACTTAGAATAATGTCATTCAAAATAATGGTTAGCCACATAGAGAGCTACATAGTTTAGCAAAAATACATGTCATAAATTTTTATTTTAGAAACAAAATTAGTATTTCCCAATCTTTTATACTTTATAAATGATACTTGCTTTATGTTTATGTTGAATTATATGCATGGAAAATAGAATTTTTCTACATTTAGGTTAATATGAAAAGGAAATTGTTTTATTATTCCTAAACTAAAATTTGAAACAAAAACTGAAGGAATTCCTTATTGAGAGCTTGATTTGAAAAGCTACTGATTTCAAGTCAGCCTCCTCTTCCCAAAGGGTGTAAAGATAAAAAATACAAAAGAAAATTTTGTTTTGAATATTTTAATGTAGTCAAAATCATAAAAACAAGCCCTCATTTCTGGTAATACAGACTAGATTATTTAGACTAATCATTCTTTTGAAAATAACTATTAGAATTCTTGAGAACATCAAAAATTTGGGAAAAAAATCATAATGAATTAAGCCAAATTAAAGGGATAAAAGAAATATTTTTACTAGAAATGTAAATTATTAATTAACATATTCCACCATATTAGTAGATTAAATGAAAAATATCCAGTAATTTTCTCAATCAATGCAAGAAAAAGCAGTTCAGAAAAAGCCAAATTTAAAAGAAAATATCAAACGTGGAATATAAATAGGTGTTTTTAATTAAATAAATATTCAAAACGTATAAAAAAACAAGACTATTCACATGATAGACTTACTATCTTTTCTACATTGTGCTAAAGGTTCTAGCCAGTTCAGTAAAGTGAGAGAGAGAATTGGAAAAATGAAACAAATCTATTATTACCTGCAGATGCCATAATAATGGCCAGATAGTAAACATTTTAGGTTTTGCAATCCATAGAGTATCTCTCAAAACTAGTTATTTTGGTACAAGAGTGATGTTGACAATACATTAAAACATGTACTTAACTGTGTTCTAATGAAACTTTATATACAAAAGGCCAAATTTGGCCACAGGCTATACTCTACCAAACCTGATATGTACTCACAAACTGATAAAATTCAGATTAGGAGAGATGCCAGTTAGAAAAATTGTAGTATTATTATATAGAACTATTTTTTTTTTAAAAGATACAAAGAATCCTATGGAGAAAGTATAAATTTCTATTGAAACACAATAAAGAAAATAAGTAAGTGGAGGAAATTGCCATGTCGTTGCACAAAAATAAGATAGTATATTCAACTCAAAATGATCTATAAATTTGGCACAAACCAGTGAAAGTCCTTTTAGGTTTGGATTTTGTTTTTCCATTCATTTGTTGTGGACACTTATGTTTTTTCTACCTTAGAAAGATTTCTAATACAGAGGCAGCATACATAAATAAAGTACATAATTAAAGATGTGGATAAACTATATTTCAATTGGATTGCTTTAAGCAAGTGTTAAGTAAAATGATATGTTAATTAGTAATTTAGATTCTCAAGAGCAAAACATATTTATAACTACTTATAAATATTTATTTTAATAAGTATCCCAAGCAAAGGTTAATTTAAATATTCACATGTTTTCAAAGGCATTCTACGTCCTAATTGATGATGAATAATAAACAAGTACTGCACAAAAGTGGAAATCAGAGACAAATAAGCATATAAGATTGGTTCGACCTCATTCTTAATTACTTTAAAAGAGCATACGCCAGTATGCTCTTTGCTTTATGCCGATTTGGTGGGTTTTAAATTACAGTTGACCCTTGAACAACATAGGTTTGAACTACGTGGGTCCACTTAGACGTGTATTTTCTTCAATATACAATTGGCCCTCCATATCCCTTGGCTTCTCATCCGCTGATTCAATTAACTGAAGATCAAAAACAGTACTTACCAACCTCAGAAATAATTACTCAATAACAATTTGTTGACTAAATGGTTGAAAAGTAAATTCATTAAGGTATAATGCTAAATGCAACTTAACGTCAATGAAACTGATAGCAAGAGAAGTCATTTTCCAGGGAAAGGGTTATATATTTGATGGTTTTATTTAATTTGAGTAAAATAACATAGATGTTATTTTTATACAAGGAGGTTTATAGTTTGTATGGTTTATTTCTTTGGTATCGGCATCTGACAATATCAGCACAGACTCAAGTATTTTTCTGAAGTTTGGGAGGGCGAGAGTGTACAATTCAGTGCCATTTAATATATCACAGTGTCAGTGCGACCACCGCCTCTACCAAGTTCCCAAATATTTTTATCTCTCTAAAAGAAAATTCTTATCATTAAGAAGTCACTCCACATTCCTAACTTCTCCCAGCCACCGGCAACCACCAATCTTATTTTATTGTCTATATAAATGGATATCTCACATAAATGGAATCACAAATAATGTGACCTTTGAGTCCAGATTTCTTTAGATAGCGTGATGTTTATGAGGGTCATCCACACCCTAGTATGCAACAAAACTTCATTCCTTTTTAAGGTTGAATAATATTTCATTGTATATACTTATGATATTTTGTTTTTCCATTCATTTGTTATGGACGCTTAGGTTGTTTCCACAGTTTTGCTGGTGTGAATAATGCTGCCATGAACACTGTGCTACAAGTATTTGTCTTTTGTTCATTTCTTGTGGGTATATACCTAGGAGTGGAATTGCTAAATCATATGGTGATTCTATGTTTAGTTTTTGAGCTACCACCAATCTGTACCATTTTACATTCCCAATAGCACTGCATGTGGGTTTAAATTTCTCCCTGTGCTCATCAAAACTTGTTATTTTCCATTTTTAATATTGTCACCATCCTAGTGGGTGTGAAGTGGTATCTCATTGTGGTTTTGATTTGCATTTTCATAATGACTAATGATGTTGAGCATTTTTTTCATATGCTCGTTGGTGATTTGTATATATTTTTTTGGAGAAAGGCCTCAAGTTCTTTGTCAATTTTTGAATTCATATCATTTGTGTTTTTGTTGTTGAATTTTAGGAAATTGTTCTTTATTCTGGATACTCGAGCTTTATCTGATATATGATTTGCAAATATTTTCTCTCATTCTATAAATTATCTTTTCCCTTTCTTGGTGTCATTTGATACACAGAAATTTTTAAATTTAAGCCCAATTTATCAAATTTTTCTTTTGTTGCTTATACATTTGGTGTCCATTGCCACATTCAAAATCATAAAAATAGACCCCCATATTTTCTTCCAGAGTTATAGTTTTATCCTTATACTTATTATTTAATTATTTTGAGTTAATTCTTGTATAAGGTAAGAGTTCAACTCTATTATTTGTTTTTTGTTTTGATTTTTTTTTTTTTTTTTTTTGCTTGTGGGCATCCAGTTATCCTAACACCATTTGTTAAAGAGACAATTCTTTCTCCCACTGAATTGTCTTGGTGCCCTTATTAAAAATAAATTAGCCAGGTTTATTTCTGGGTTCTCAATCTATATTCTATTTGTCTGTATGTCTATCCTTAAGCTATTACCATAGTACCATACTACTCTGATTAAAGTAATTTTGTAGTTATCATTATGGTAATTAGCAGACACTAATTTTGCCATCAAAAATTCGTGTTTAATATGCTATTTAAAACAGCCTATTTTGTTGTTTAGAGAGAAAGAAAAATAAAGCACATCTAACATCTTACACTTGAATGGGGTCTCCTTATTGAACGCTAGTTAATCACCACTACAATATATATTTTGGATTTGGGGAGTGGACCCCCTTGGGTGACCGTAAAACAAGAGAAAACAAACCACATAATGTAACGCTGTCTAAATTAAGGTATTTTGAAGTCAACTACAGATATCACAGCAAGCAAATATAAATTCAAATCATATTACGGATATTATAAGTAAAAATAATTCTTAACCAGCATTAGGGTTATTAAAAATCTATTAAAATCAGTTTGTTTATCTAAATCTATGGTAATTATATATGAAATTTAGAAAAAATGTCTCAAATACATAATCGATTCTATAAAGTACACATTATGTGCTATTTCAGAAAGTATATATTCAAGGGAAGTAAAATTTCCTACTCTTTATTAATTGACAATTTTAATTAATAGAATATAAAAACTTACCAAGTATAGTCATTTTAGGCATACCACATCAAAATATAGTTATGATTTATATTGTTGAAATAATAATATATATTATGAGGCTATAATGACTATCATCTATTCAAAGATAATAAACATGCCCAGTAACAGATAAGGCTATTTCATCTATTCCTGATAACTAAATTTGTTTAATTTCCTTTAACCTGAGTTCAGATTTTAATTTTTTTATGCCATTTCTTTTTGTAATCACAGATGTTCTCCACTACAAGAAAAATTATGTGCCTGGAGAATCCAGCTTCCAGTTTTAAAGTGAAATAGTTGCTATAAAATGCTGTACTTTGAGTTTTGATCATAAAATTTCCAAATGTAGGTATCTTGATCAAGTACTAAAACAAGACAACGCTTTCCTTTATCATACTAAAATGGTTATTGCTTCTCTGGGGAGTCAATATATTACTTTCCAAGACAGAACTTCAGTATCATCTGTACTGCAATAAATGTTTAATATTTTCCCTAGTGTTGAGCGAAACGTTGAGTGAACTTGAGTTTCCTTTCCCTGTTCTGTAGTTGAAAATAACTGCTTTGCTTTTCCCACATGATCATTGTGGCAAATAATTTTGAAAAGAGATCAGTTCCTAAGTATCGAATGTTGAAATTAATTAGCATTGACACCTTGTACTGCAATGCCTTAATATTATATGTAGTTGTCCCTTGAACAATGTCGGGGGTAAGGACACTGACACCCACCCCATGTAGTCAAAAATATGTGTACAACTACGAATAACTTACTGATGACCAAAAGCCTTATCGATAACATAAACAGCTAATTAATACATATTTTGTATGTTATATGTATTATATACTATATTCTCACAATAAAGTAGGCTAGAGAAAAGAAAATGTTTTATGAAAATCATAAGAGAAAATATATTTACATCGTTTATTAAAAAAAATCTGTGTATTAAATGGACCCACACAGTACAAGCCCATGTTGTTCAAGGGTCACATGTAAATATACATAGTCCTTGAACAGTCAATATCCACAAACCTAGGAGGACCAGGGCATAAAAGACATGTGCTCTTAACTATTCAGTGTACCACACTATGCTGGAACATCATAATATTGTCTCAACATTTCCAAGTGTCTGTTCTTGAAAATTGCATAACATAGCAACACATTGATATAAAATAATCACATTTAAAATAACACAGCATTTGGTTTAATGACCTTTTTTTAATTAATTGCGAGGGTTGTGTTTAGAAAACTGTTGACTTATCAAAACAAAGCCAAGTGATAGATAATGGCAAACATAATTTTAGTCAGTTTGTCTATTTTACTTTTTTTCTATAATCTCACCAGGGGTTGGCTAACTTTCAAATTTAGTCTAAACATTTGCTCTGAGTAGAATTTCAAAAATTAACCTACTTTGTTTTATTCACAGCCTGATTAAACACATAGCTAAAACTTACAGATGCAGCTCCCTACTAAATTACTGTAGCTTGAATGAATTTGTGAAGTAGATTATTGGTGTACATAAACTGGCACAAAATGAAGCACACTATGAGGAAGAGACACCAAATATGAAGGTTTCATATCTTCTATGTATTTTTCTAAAAATGTTTCCTTTGAATTAATTTGAAAAAAGTGGGAAACTTGGCAAGTTTCTGAAGCCTATATGAGATCAAAGAACTCTTTGCTTCAACTTTCTTCATCTAGCACCATTGTTCATTATGCCATTTCAAAATAAAATTTATCATCAAGGAAATTCTATTTGCATTAAAATTATTTTGTGACAGATAAAACAATTGTGTCTTAAATATTTTCCTGAAAATGTTAAAATGATCATTTATAGTAAATTACCACCATGCAAATTAGACATATGGTCAACACTCTTTTGTGAATATTTCCTATATAAGACTATCCAAATTTCAAAATATCTTCAATTACCTTTTTAAATGAAGATTATAACACTTTAAGGATTGTTACAAAGGTTATATGAGGTGATGTATGTAAAATTCTCTAGCATATTTCCAAGAGCAAACTCTTGCAAGCTTTGTTACATTCATGCATTTGCACATGAAACAGGTAAAATATGCCAAAAAAAAAAAAGCTTTAGTCTTGAAATCTCTCATATGCTACTTTAGATTTGAATAAATTACATATAGTCTCTGATCCTAAACATCAGATAGTTCATCTTTAAAACTAAACAGTCTTTTTAAATAAGTGGGATGACAAAGATAAATAATATAGAGAGAGCTTCCAGAAATATTCTTGGCATTTTTGTATTTACTCAACAATTATTTGCCTTAGAAATGTTTCATCATAACTTCACATACATATTTTTATTACATAAAAGTATAATATAGACTGCTCAACAGTCTATATTCTTCTAATTCCAGATTATTGGAGAAAGAAAAACACTTTTAAAATATCCTAATTCTCCATTCTTTCCTAGGCTGGCATGTGCTATTGAGAATCTACTACAGGCTTACTTTGCTCTAGGTTTTAAAATTATTGTGTGTTAATAGGATTTCTCTAATGAAACTTAGTTGCTCATACCTACCATAAGCAATAAGCAGTACAATGTCAGATGGAGAAGAATAGCAAGAAGAAATTAAATAGAGCATGGGTTAAAGAATGGCATATTAAATGTTTATAACGTTTGGGGTGGCCAGTGAAATATAATGATTAAAAAATGGTAGAATTCTTCCCATGTCAATTACAAATTAATTGTAATTACAATAAAAATTCCAATGTGCTATTTATCTGGACAAAGTAATTCTAAAAGTAATAAAAAATAGTCAATATGAGGAAAAAAATAGTTCCAGTAGAATTTGTGTATTGGGTGATGATACAAATCAATGGAAAAATAAAACATTATTCAAAAAAATGTTGCTAGATTAACTCAAAATAAAAAATGAATACAAGAAAGTTAAAAAAAGATAACATAGAATTAGAGGAAATTAGATATTTCCATTTTCTTCAGCCTCTTTCATCTTGTACAGCATGTTTTGATGTGAATTCATTATTATAAGCACCCAAAAATCTGGGACAGTCTTCCAACAGGCCTCCGTATCTTCCCATTCTATGCCCTTCACATGCCTATCCACTATGCTTCCACTAAAATGATTACTCTGACACAGTATTATTTTCTATTTCTATGGTTAGAAAGTCAGATTTTCTCTTAATTAATAGAAGAAAAGTTTCGATCTGTTTAATAATCAAGACCCTCTCACTCCAGGTGACTTCCTGGATTTTTCTGCTAGCATTTCCTCCCTCTCTGACCTAATCACGCACTTGGAATGTCTGGATGATTTTGCTCATGTCATCCCATCTAGTTCATCGAACTGTCATTTCATTCTACTCATTTTAACCCACTGAAATCTTGTTGAGGACTAGCTCAAATTTCATATATTTGTAAGTCCTTTCATGATTTTCCTAGGCCAATTTAGTTATTTGCACATTTGTGATCTCATAATACTTTATTTATTTATATTTATATTACAGAATTTGCTATATCTATAATGTTTTCTAGTTAGCTGTGAACTTACTCCCTCTTCTACTAGGTCAAGAGCTTTCTCTCTCTCTCCCTTGCTCTCTCGCTCTCTCTCTCTCTATTATCTGGTACCTAATCTGAGGGTGTGTACACAGTCACCTCTCATAAACGCTTGTTGAATTGGATTAATATATGTAAATGTATGCCTTACAGACACTTAAATTTGTATGCCATAAGGTTTGTTTCCTTTTAGTATCTATTATTCTGGGATTGGTGCCCATTTGCCTTTGTGACATATTAGAAAGAGTATTGATGAAACATTTCCCTCCAAGTTCACCCTGCCGAATATTCCAAACTACCATTTCATGCCTTCTGCTTGTATTGTCTTTTTTTCTTCAATAATTCCATCATATTTAATTATGAAACCCTGAATCATATAGACTATGTTGCATAGAATTTCTGTTTTCTTCCAAAAATGGCTTAGTAAAACATAATGTCTTCTTTTAATTATTTTTATTTCCATTTAATGAAGAATTCCCTTATTACTCCCATTAAAATTCCATCTTGTCCTTGTTGAGTCTTTGTGCACTCAGAATAGAGGTGAATCTGCTAGCTTCATCAGGTTTTTAAAAATAAGTTTTCGGTTCTTAAGATTGCAAGGAGAATGAAAAAGTCCTCTGTCAAAATTAAGCATTATTCATCCTGAGATTTTTCTGTATGGTTATATTTGGCAAAGAAGAAGCCAAACATATTCAAAATATCATGTAAATAGCAGCATCAAATATCTAGATTAGAGTCCAAAATCTGTTCGTGAGGAAACTGGTAAAAGCATTTGATTTCTCTGGGCTTTAGTTTTCATGTATGTAAAATGTAAAAAATTTACATAATATCTATGGCCTTTTCTTCTTAAGATTCCTGATTTAGAAAAATTCTATGTTAACCGATTCAGGGTTAATACTAGAAACATAAAAATTCACATTTAGGAGCTATGTCGTAAATCCTTCTCTCTCTCTGAATCATGCAATATCCGAGTGGGAGGGGAACTTAAAGGCCACTTAGTTTAGTCTTCCTCCTCACAGCAGGGACTGCACATTAAAATCCATACCAGGGGGGCATTTTCTATGTCAAATAAGTTCTGCAATCTGTGTTTATTACATCAAACCTTAACCTGTTCCACTGTGGGACAATGTGGCTTATCCGAAAATTCTCGTGTCTTACCTTTGCATTTTTATCTTGTGCCCATCTTTAGTGTCTAGAGACTTCAAAGAATGTATCCCTAGAAATGGGGAACACTGTCCATGGTCACGACTTTGAGTGGATAACAATTCAGAAAAGGGACCATTTACCCAATCGTGGCATCATCCGTGGGCAGCAGGACAGTAAAAAGCACGCCTCTGTCCTCAGATTCCACACCGACTCCCCAGTCCTGTGAATATGAGGGGACATCACTCTGGTGCTTTGGTTACATTATACGGTATCGTTGACTTTAAGTGAGAAAAAATATCCCATGGGGCCTGACTTTATCCTATGAACCCTTAAAATCAGAGAGCTTTCTCTGGCTGGTAACAGAAAAAGAAGTGGGAGGTAATCGAAATTTGAGATGGACTCGACTAGCCTTGTCTGGCTTTGAAAAAAGCCACAAGAGATGGGACACAGGTGACATCTAAGAGCACGACGTGACCCCGGCTTACACCTGGAAGGAAATGGAGACCTCGTCTCCCAACCATAAGCAACTGACTTCTGCCAACAACCTGGATGAGCTTGGGGACAAATTTCTCTGCAGACCCTCCAGGTGAAAACTCACCCCAAGAAATACCTTAATTACAGCCTTGCGATGCCCTAAGCAGAGATCTGAGCTACAGTCTACCCGATTTCTGATCTAAAAACTGTTAGCTAATAAATAGTTTTCAAACTGCTAACTTTGTGGTAATTTTTTTATGTACTAACAGAAAAGGAACACAGAAATAACGTGGCACAGAATTTATATGTAAATGAGGTACTGATTAGAGTAAAGTTTTTCCTAAAATCTCACCAAGAGGCCTAGAGTCCTTTCTTCCAAGGAAGATGTTTCAATTAAACTGTAATCAAAAATATGCACCATGTTTGTCATAAACACTGATATTTCATGTGAAGAAAAGCATAGCTATTTAATCCCTGTAATTTCCAGAGTGAAGTCATTCATATTTTAATCACAGCATTGGTAACTTAGGAAGAAATTAATCGAATAAAGGCAATCCAAATACATAGTTTTTTATTTAGTTAAAAATATCAGATTTTTTTATAGTCAAATTTTATGGTCACACAAATGCTTATTTGATAAAGAAATGTTCTTATATTTAAAAATGCATTGAAAACTGAAAATGCTATGTAGAAGAAAACATTGCTAACATTTATGAGGGGATTACTACTCCTTCATTATTGTTTTCACAAATGATACTACTGAGGCATAGAGAAGATGTTCATTTCTCTAAAGCCACAGAGGGAGTGAATGATAAACCTGGAATGTGAAGCCGTGCTCCAGAGCCTACGTCTAACCACAGTTAGTTGTATGAGTGTGTGTGTGTCATAGAAAGATTTTCCATAATTTTATAAGAGACTACAACATAAAAGTAAATCTTTCAGCCTAATTAAATTATAAAATATAAACCAAGATATTGTTTTTAACTATATTGTTTATCATCTGATATCATCATTTTGCCTCATGGATGTCTTGAATCCCTTGTCTTACTTTCTGTGGTCACAACAGCATAGTATTATTCTTTTCTTTAGCATTTTATTGTAAAAATACAACCCAGATACAGAGAAAGACACATAAAGCAAACATCTATAGCTCAATGGTAAGATGAATAAGGTCCGAGGATCTAATGTAAAACATAGACTAGAGTTGATAACACTACATTGTATAACTGAAATTCATTAAAAGAGTAGAACTTAAATGTTCTCACACACACACACAAAGATAAATATATGAGGTGATGGATGTGTTAATTAACTAGATGGGGAGAATCCTTTCACAATGTATACATATATCAGATCACCATAATGTGCACTTTAAACATCTTACAATTTTGCGTGTTAAACTTAAAGCTGAAAGAAAATAAAGAACCAGGCATAGTCTGCCAGAAGCATTCTATGTGTAATGACTCACTAACAAAATCTATTGCATTTGTTTTTAGGAGGTCTGTCATTCTTATCTCGCTCGTGATATTAGACCAGTTTTCTTGGCTTCTTTCTTTCCTGGAAGAAGCACAAACATACTGTTTAAATTTCTTCTAGAAATGGTAGCATCTTGGAAATGGTGACAGTATTCAAAAGGACAGTGTCAGTGGTGAAAATTTCATTAGGAAAGATATTTGGACATAACTTGGACTTTGTCAGACTCTGGCTCACCCACACACAGATGTCCAATCTACAAGATATGGTCTTAGCAATCACTTATCTTGTACAAAGATTAAATTATGCTAATGTTTAGACTATGTCGTATTTATTTTTGTAATCTCAGCTTCTGCCACAGAATCTAGCTCGTTTTTTCTGCTCAAAGAAATGCTCAAAAAATATTTGTTGTTGAATTTCTCTATTTAATTGAGAGGGAAAAAAAAGATCCATCATCTTCTTGAAAAATAAAACAGGCTCTGGTTTTATCTTTCTATGTTCCATTTCATTTGACCCTGAACACAGTGCCTCATCCTTCACGTAATGAAGAAGTTAGTTTAAGTTCTACAGCAGGTTCCCAGAAAAGAATACCCTCTTGGTATTTTCTCTCATCAACAGGAATGATATGACCAAAATAGGACACTTTAAATTCTATTTTACTTTCTTTGAAAGCCTGTGTACCTCTTCATTAAAATATTTTTATTTTAAAATTGTCAGTTCCTCAAAGGTAAAATTATAAGACATCATTCCAAAGCAATAAGTATATTGGTTGCTGCTATGGTTACAGAAATGATAGAAGAAGGACAGAAAGGTTTGGCAAAGGTCGAGTTGTGCTGGGAATCAACGTAGCCGAGCTATGCTTTGGAAAGGCATCAGATTTTTATTTGTCATACTGCTTAACTATAATCAGTTTAATATTTTGAGCATGTCATATCACTGGTAACAAAGATTGAAATTATAACATTAATTATATCTCTATATCCTGAAAGGGCAACCTTTAGTTTCTGTCAATCATAGAACACTTAACATGACAATGAAACTGTTTCAATGTTCGCTATTTGAATGAGGAACAGTGATAGTACTCTAAGTATGGCAAAGGGTATGGTATACTTATAATTAATTTCCAAATAAGTTGCTTTCTCACTTGTGGTGTGGATACAATTCATCTTTATTCCAATGTACATTTTTCTGGGTATGAGCAACATAAATTTTCTAAAGTAATGATCATGATTAAGATTTGGAAGAAGTAGAGAAGAAATTGGGCATGATTTTTAAGAGCTTAAACTCTGGAGGTATACCGAATTGGGTTAAAATGAACAGATACTAACTTTGGAGCCTTGAGAAATTTACTTTTCTATCCTTAGCCTCAGTTTCCTCGTCTATAAAATTAGTTAATATCAGCACTGAAGTACTTGGGTTATTTGAAGAGATTAAATGAGAAAACATAAGTAAACTATCTGATATATATATAGCAAATACTCAAAATGTGAACTCATAAATTCAGTATAAGTACACAGGAAGAAATGTATTAATTAGGCCCAGATATTCCGTAGGCCCACACTAATTTTGGACAAAGAATGGAATTAAACAAAGAATGGAACTTTGTTTTCTGGACTTACCTTAATAACCAATCCTCCTAATGATGTTTTTTGTCATTGTTGTTTGTTTGTTTGTTTTTACAACCTGATTTTATAGTTGTCTTATTCCTCAACACCGGAGACCTGGGAGTTTCCAAAAAAACCCGGCTACATCATTGTCAACAATTCTCACTGGCTTATTAAAACAGAAATGGTAGGGAAACAAATCCACACTTAATTCTGATCTCATATCACAGCGCTTTTTTAAGAGAATGAAACAGTCAATACATTCCTCCTGGCAATGGGTTAAATAGAATCCTCGACTCACTGTATCATCCACTTTTTAAAAACAGCTTACTGTTTTGAACTAACAAAATGACCGGAAATTATTTTAAAGATGAATCTATTAACACGTTGGCTAAGTAACAATTTTAGATTTTTATTTTTTCATTCCTAAAATGATGTGAAAGTAATAAAACACACAGAGCATTATTTGGGATAATTAAGATTATAATATTTTTAATTTATTTAGTTTCACGAAAGCATCTAAATGATTTAATTTAGAAAGTTTGGAAAATTATTATACTTTTTACAAATGGATACTTTGCTAAATTGATACTGGTGAATCAGGAAGATTATTATTGTGAAGATTTTTGAGGACTGATTTTTTTTAAATAAAGAAGAGAGAAGAATAATCTAGTTTAGTCCATCAATCCACACTGTTTCTGGAATGCCCTTAAATTATCAAACTTCTGAATCTGTAGAGAATGAGAAATTTCTCCATAATTTACTAGGATTATGAGACCTAGATATCCTTCCTCATGCTTGTGTCCTTCTCTCTCCCATCTTCCTCCTTTGCCTCCTCTTCCTCCTTCCTTATCTTCGCTTTCTGTTTAAAAATATGCATTCTAAGAAAAATGGCTATTTAGTAACGCACATTAATATCTTTTTATTAAAAAGGAAAATTTATTTCATTTAGTTGCACTCAAGTTGATTCCAGTTTCATGAGACAAAGGTAGAAGCCATTTGTCCAGCAACTGTTACATAGTGGGTTCTAAATGAACACCGGTTGCCTATGCAGCGGTGGGAAATCTGAGGACCTTGTGTTACAGCTCATTTACATATCCATGTCACCGAGCCTTAGGATGTCATTTAGCAGCCATATGACAACACCGACAGATAATTAGATTTAAGCGATCTGAATTATCAGCATTACACAGTGAAGAAACACTGCATTAGCAAGCAGGAAACCTAGGCATTGATACAATCCGAGTTACTTGCTGGAACTTAAGTGAATACTTTTTCTTGAATGTCTTCAATTGTAAGATAACAATAAAATTCTTTATTGTTTGCTGTAACAGCGATGTATTTGAAGAAAGCTATGCTTTTAGATGTTAAAACAGTTTTATCTCATCAACCTCTTTTGTAAGCCACAGAAAATAAATTGCTCCAAGAAATATGATACAAGATCTGGGAGCTTAGGGGGCGGGGAAAAAAATCTGTGCTTGAAAAGCTAAATCACAAATCAGTCAACTAATAGCTAATTTTCCCCAAATGATCTATTTCCTCTTAACTGAAATATTTCCTAATTAAGATAATTTCTCTGTTTCTACTTTAAAAACACTAAAGAAGATAAGTAGACCAAAGAGGATAGGGGTATTTCCCAGGTAATACAATTTCCATTTAATTTCTCATTAACACTTTTTAAAGAGAGCATATGTTTCTACTTAACTCTTTCAACAATCTGTTGTTTTATATTCCACAGTTACAAATGTGTATAAAAGGACTAATAAAAAACAAAAACAACTCAAAGAAAAGTCCTCTCTCCTAAAAGCCAAGAGAAAAGCATAGGCAGGATTACGATGACTCTAAACTTAATGTCGTAAGAGCAATTATAATCATAGAGAACCGTAGCAACGGTGTTATGGATAATGTTTGTGCTCTCTGCCCCCAAATTCATAGGTTGAAGTGCTAACGCCCAATGTGATGGTATTTAGAGACTGGGTCTTTGGATGGTAATTAAGGTTATATGTCATGAGGGTGTGAGGGCAGGGTCTTTATAATGGGATCTGTGTCTTTATAAGAAGAGAGACCAGAAAGCCTGTTTTCTCTGTCTCTCTGTCTCTGTCTCTGTCTCTGCCTCTGCCTCTGCCTCTGTCTCTGTGTCCCTCTCCTCCCCCAGCCCTGGCCGCCCCCCAAGTGAGAATATACCTAGAAGGTGGCCATCTACAAGCCAGGAAAAGTGTCCTTATCAAAAACTGATCATGCTGACACTTTGACTTTGGACTTCCCGACCTCCAGAACTGTGAACGATAAATTGATGTTTTTTAAACCACCAGTCTATGGTGTTTTGTTACGGCAGCCTGAGATAAGACAGTTTCCCTTTTCTCCTGCTGTATTTCCATCCTGATACATTCTTTAGTTTTCAATGATGCTGTAAGCTGAGAGGTCATTCAATTAGGTAGCCACCAAACACAGGTGACTCTTGAGTACTCAAAATGTGTCTGAATTGAGATGTGCTGTAAGTGTAACTGTAAAATAAATGTCTACTTTGGAAGACAGTAGAAAAAAAAGAGAATGTTAAATATCCTATTAGTAATTTTTATTTACCTATTGATATGTATATTGGTTTAAATAGAATATATTATTAATATACATTAATAATAGATATAATAACATATTATTAATACTAATTTCGATTATTAGTTTTTACTTTAATGTTTGACCACTAGAAAATTTAAAATAATGTTTGTGGCTTGCATTTGTGGATCACATTATAATTCTATTGAAAAGCTTCTTCCTATGAAAATCCAAGCCCTGATTAAAGAAGCAATGTTAAACTAATCCATTATATCTTGGTGCTCATGAATTGTCAAAACTTAAAGGTGCCTTCTGAGGAGAAATTTTTAAACAGAGAGAATCATGATATGATTTGGGACCTTTTCAAGAGCAGGATGAGATAAGATATCCGCACACAAAGCAGAGCAAGGGACCTTGGAGGACGCACTCTGTTCCAGTTAATAGTAGATCAAAAGTTATCTAGTCAGGGTTGCCATCAGTGACTCATAGCATGTTTGAAATGGAGAAACCTACATAGAATTATTTTCAGATAAGAAAAATAAGGCCTCGGGTATAATAATTTATTGTTCCCTATTCATCTTTCTTTATCTCTTGTTAAGTCTTCCAATGTTTATGAAACTTTATTTTCAGACATTCAAACTTGCAGTCAGTACTGACTCCGTTCTGACTCATTTATCCTTAATGTTGACAACGTTCAAAATAGCATTTAAACTCATGAATTCCTAGCAAAAGGAAACCAATTATAATGACAAGATTTTGTTACTTATCTTGTTTTAAAAAGCTAGCAAAAATATAAGTGTCATCCACGACCAGCAACGTCGAATGCTCAGAATTCTATAATGAGTGGGTAGGTTACATCTTAATATTTGAAAATAAATAAATAAGAGATATTGCACATTAGAATAAATAAAAATAAAAGACCAAACCAAAGAGAGGATCACACAGTATATTCTCTGCCTTCCCCAAGGCTCAGTGAAGTTCTCTCTGTCTTCCAATTATGGTGTTTGTTCACCCACATCAGAAATCCCCATTTTTAAGACAAGGATGAGGGAATATGGGCACCGCATTAGGTATTCCTATATTCATTCTGGATGAGCTTTAATTATTCAAAGCTGATTATGGAAATGTCATGATCTTCACCACTAATTTGTTCAAGAATCAAGATTAAACCAATTGTGCACCCCATACCAAAGAGCATCCTTTTGGAATCAGCATTTGAGTTAATCTGGGCCAAGGAGATGTCAAAGGTTTCCTGATGAGTTTCTGCAATATTTTTTCAGTTGCAATCGAGATTAGCTGGAAGGGACAGTCTCTGTCATTCAGTGTGCTACCTCGAAGTGCCACAGCCATTTCGATGGTCTGAGGGTAAAGCAGACACACTGAGGTTAAGACCAGGAACACAGAAGGCTGAGACAAAAGAAATGTGATTAAATGGAGCTTGAAGCCATCAATAATTAAGTCAACTGTAAAGGTGACTCTATCTCCAGACTTCCATTTATAAGAATCAATATTATATTTCTTTCTTTTTCAAAAGCAATTTACTTGGCTTTTTCACTTTACCACAGCCAAAACAACCTAATTTCTCCATGGTGTGAGGGAATTATTAGTGTATGTTGACATGCATACTAACCTATGTAACTGACTTTAAATATCAAGTAATTTCTTTTATCGCCTTCATTGGTAGACATATTGTCTGGTCTAACACCAAAATCGTATAAGGTGTTCAGGGTCATTGGCAATCATCAAAACAATGAAAATAAGACCATGGTGCTATCTTTATATTTATAGTGGTCTTTTATTGCTGTAGCTATAGCTTTGCTACTAGAATCCCTTTTCACTGAGAGAAAGAAAGATAACATGTGTTTTAGTAAATGAGACACAGCTATACTCAAGTCCATTATTCTGTCTCCTGGGGCCCAAGAAGCCCCTCAAGCTGTGCATTTGTGGTTTATCCCACCATCTGCTATTCAAATGTTTCCTATTAACCATGACCACAAGTGGTTTAACCTTTTGGTATCTTTCAAATGTTTCAAATGACAGAAAGAAAAAACACATACACAAAACTATAACTAGGATGGATGCACGAACTCTATTACGAGGCTTGTATTGTGCAGCTAATAGATCTGTCATCAATTAAATGAGGGCATATGTTAGATAAGTTATATGACCAGATCTGAATCTCTGTTCTGAATCCATCTATCTACATTGCTAAGAGGCTGTGAAATATCTTCCTTGATATTTTATTACCACCAAGCTGTAAAATTTACCAGCAGAGTCAACATTGTCTAAAATCTATCGCTTAGGAAAGAAAGGGACGATGTGGAAGATTTAAAGCTTAACCAACAAGTCACCCAGAAGTAAAAAGTAAATGCTTGGAGTTAGCCTTTGTTAAACCTAAACTCACGGCTCAACAAAATGACTTTCCCTTCATAAAAACAGTGTTGGACACATTTCAAATCCAAATGCATATCTTCCTTTATAAGAGCATTCACTTAATGTAAATTTGTTCCATGCTCTCCTGTTTAGCTGAGGAGAAACAGCTATTGTGTTACAAATCAAATCCCTTCATACAATATCTTTCTTTCACTCATTTGTAGAAAATGGGAAGGATATTAAGGTTGTCAGAATAAAAATTCTTTGTCCTTAACAACGACTCTCAGGAATAGACTTTAGGGCTATAAAAGGGACTTCAGAGGCTGGGAGAGCAAGCCCTAAATTGTTTATCATCACCCCGTGGGAAAGATAAGACAAGTCAAATCTGAACCAGGGTTACATTATTTATGTAACACATTAGACTTGGAAAGCATTGGTAACTGTTACATACATTTAAAACTAAATGCAATTCTCTAGTCCTGTTTGGCATTCATTCTGTAGAAAATAGCATATTTTGAAGAATAATCTTTTAGAAAGTGTGACTTTTGATTCTCTACCAATAGTTTTATCCAGGCTTAATTCTAACAAAGTGGGCCTTCAGAGAGAAGCACAGATAACTGACAGTTTGGATGCTGTGTTACTGTGGTTACCAAATCCTCTGAGATAAAAGCTTAATTTGACAAATCTGGACCCGATGGCTAAGGATTTGGGGGAATAAGTATGACTCTCTGAAGAACAGACTACAGGGATGGGCGTGTCTGATCTCAGCTGAAGGAAGAAACGCACAACTGAGATTGAGAGAACTAACTTGCTCATCTCTCTTTTCCTTGGATTCTTGTCCCTTCTTCATTCGGAAGCCAGAATGTTTCTGTACAAACTGAGATCACACGCTATCATTCCTCACTTAAAATCTTTCAAAGGCTTGTCATTGTATTTACAATAAAATCTAAATGCTTCGTGTTAGCCTGAAAGTCCAGTAAGGATCTGGCTCCGAATCACCATCACGACCACCAGCTCCTGCAATTCATTCCTTCTTTCTTCCTCTTTTTTCTTCCTTCCCTCCCTGAAATCCAGACATTTGAAAAATTTCTTATAAAATGCTGAGCCACAAGTGATTTTCAAGACTTGAACTTCCATTAACCCTTTCTCCAGTCCTCACTCACTGATCCTTCCCTGCATGGATAAATTTTTATCACATATAATCCCTTATCTAAGCTCAGTAGGTCTCTGTCTCTCCTGCCCGAAGTGCCCCCATCCCGCTTTATTCTGCCCCCTAGTGTCCTTTGTGGCAGTCATTAAAATTTGTAACTGTTTCGTTTTTGTGTTTGTGCTTAGTTTTTACCGTGATATCTGACAAAGTAAAAGAAATGTTTTAGAAAGCATAAGAATTTATATAATAATCAGTTTTCTGAGTTAGAGAACAGAATTATTACCTTTGATTTGTTTTCATAAACTACAAAGTCATTAATTCATTTTGTAAATGTCGTTATCTTATGATGACCATCTTACAGGGTGTAAGCTACCGAGTTGGCATTTTGTAGCTTATATACTTTGTAAGTATTCTTAAATTAGAAAAAAAAACCCTAAAAACTCTGAGGAAAATGAATTGTTATCTTCAATATACTGAAGGATTTTTGAAGCAGATACAAGGATCATTGGATATAAAAGAGTTATCTTTGTTGGGAGATCAATAGAGATACTTGGATAGATTAGGGTTTTAATTACTTCTGAAAATTTAGAAAAATATTGAATAAAAGTTTCACCTAAACTTTTCTGGGGGAAAAAAAAATGTGTGTGTGGGGGGGCGGAGGGAGGTGGAGGATTGAAGAGGTATTGGATAAAATAAGTTCGTTAATGAATGAAATAATTGAATCATTAAATAAAGTGGTAATTGCAATCTTAAAAATAACTAGAAAAACGGCAGACCAGAGTCCACATAATATCAAAGAAAGCTATTGAAAAAGATTTATTACTGATATAAATCCTTATAAGAGTTAGTAGAGTTAGAAAAAAAATATGTATGTTTTAAACATTTGGTGATGGAAGGCCCTGGAAAGAGCTGTCACCTGAAAGAGTAAACATGCAACTGATGACGAAAATGCCCAGTGGATTATTCCTAGTTAAGTGAATTGGATAGAAGGAAAGCAGGGAAGGGCTAAGACCTACAAGAAAGTTCTATTAACATTTGCCCTATGGAGTTAACAAAGTTTTAATAGTATCAAATCCAAATCGGCTAGTAAAAAAAGATTTTGTTATGGGCTAAGAAAAACAAAGCAGAAGTGATATTCTACCACTAGTAATAGAGATGCGGCTCGTAACAAACCAAGTCTCGCAATGATAACTACAAAAGCTAGAAAAATGTTTAAAATATCAATTACTTAAATGCATAGGACAATGAATAAAAACAGTTAGAAACTTGAGAAGCATTGATACTAAAAGGAAGAACAAGGAAGGACTTCTTTTCCAATTTGTATGGCTTTCTGTCTGAGGGCAGACTCAAATAAAATATAAACTCACGCAGTCTTCAAAAATTCAGAATGAATATTTTAAGGGGGAACTCAGGAGCTGGAAGGTAAAAATAAAAATCTAGGAACAGAGAAAGCTGTAGAAGGATATCCTCGAATTCTGAAAATAAATTCTACTCAAATGTTGGCATGATCCCCAAATGTTTCATGCCTGGAGCAGAATTCAAGGAGTCTAACTCAGGCTAAAAGAAGTGAAAAGCAATGTTAGCTGCCTCCCCACTGGAGAGATAGAGCCTGAAGGTTTTCAGCTGTCTAATAAGCCTCAGGAGTTACCTCCGCTCCCAGAGGTGATTTGAAAACTCACCCTGAAGTATGCTTGTCTTCATGTGTATCTTAAAGAGAGAGGTCGGACTTATCAAGAAAATTAGAAAGGCTGTCATTCAAGACACCAAAAAATAACAGGAAGAAGAAAACAGCAAAAGAGCAGTCGATGAATAAAACAATGTTATTTCTCAAAGCAGTTTTGATCAATAGTTCACTGTTGTCACGTGCTTTCGACTTGGTTTACATTAATGTGTACTTACGTCGACTTTTTCATGTGAATTAGTTTGTGTTTCCAACTATTTAATAATGACTTTGGAAAAAGACCACTTAAAATTGTAGATAGCACTAAGAACCAAAGAGTAAAGGAAATTAATTTAAGTGATAATTTTTTTGGAAACTAAGCAGTATCTCTATACTTTATATGTATTTGCCCCTCTATAAAAACTGGATATCTACAGTTAAAACAGATGCAGGAGCATGGACAGAATTCTTCCAGGAAAGAATTCTTATTCAATTAATAATTAGTATTTGCTCTTGAGTACATGTAAATCCCACTTTTTTCTCTTTCTCTGTTTTTTCATACAGATCATAAATTGTATTTAATAATTGCTGATGTGTTTCCAGCTATAGGTTCCTCTGGCATTTTTACAAAATTAAGACAAAGGGATATCCCCTGATTCTACTTACAATAATAATTGCATAAAAAAATGGCCCGTTACACAAATATAAAGTGCCATTTGGAAGTATGGTAATTTAGTAGAAAGAGTTTCTCAAGTTAGGTTCCCTTCAAACAGATTCTGTGACAGGATCTGGATGCATCTCATTTATTTGGGACATGATCCCAGGAAGCATAAATGAGGGAGTAGGGAGAGGAAAAAAGCCAAGAAAGGGTATGTTAGTGATCAGGTTTTGAAAACTAAGAAGAGTGGTGAATTGAAGTGACATATGTTATGTTTTCTATGAGAATAAGTATAGAACATACGGAGAAAGATACCCCTTTATTTAAAGTTAAATTTTAATGAATGGACAAAGCCAAATGTATTCCACTCTGATGAATATCCATTATGTAATAAGTCACAGAGGGCTGCTTTGGAAGAATTAACTAGGAAGCTTTCACTGAAAAAAAATAGAACACTCTGCCTCTAAACAGATACAGTAAATCAAATCCAGGTTGAAGCTTTTTAATATTACACAATGACTATAGTGAGAAATAAAATATATTTTATGGACTAAGAGGACAAAAGAAATCTTTGGGACTATTTAATCCAGTTATTTTTTACCAGTTTGTACTAGTTAAACTTCAAAAATCTTTGAGCGAACTCCAATATAAAAATCAGATTAGAGCACCATCTCCCCTCACAATGTGGGGACCTCCAGACTGCCGCTCTGAATCCTTTAGAAATCTGCAGAGCGCAGATCAAAAACCACTGTTTTAGTCTTACTGTCATATTCCAGATGGCAAAACTGAATATCACAAAGATGAACATATTTACTACAGTTAGTGGCTGGACATGTAGTAGAGCCAGGCCTAGAGGCTGGGTGCTCCGATTCTAGCTGTGGTCTGCATAGTTACTCAAGCCTCTTTTCAACCTAGGACCTGCTGCAGGTTGTAGCTGTATACAATACACAGCGAGTAGATGTACCAGTCCTATGCAAATAAGTTCAAATTGCCCTTTAATCAACTCTCTTTTATTAAAATGAGGCCTTCTTGCAGAATGCAAAGAAGACTACCTGCACAGTACTAGACATTACAGGGTGATGTGCCATGCATGCACAGGTCATAGAAAGCAGACATCCATGCTATTTCGAGAAGGCAAATTGGCTTCCCCAGTTCTTTCAAATGATTCATATTCTGTAAAAACTTTCTAGAAATACTTTCTTCAAAGCCTAATTTTTTATTCTGCGTTTTTTCTCACACGTTCTTAACAGAGTGGATAAATTGGCCTATAGTAGCATAAGCATCATTTGGTGGATTATAATTAAATACTATAATTATTAGAGGTCAAGATAAAGGTCATAGTAAAGGGAAAAGATTTCCTTTCAACACTTAAAATCCTGTGGCATCCTTTAAGAGAGAAGGCACATATTAAAGCTTTTATCACTATTATTTTGTTACTAATATTTTAAACATTATGAAATGTGAAAGCTGTATCAACTATTCCACTTGGAAAACAGTCTCAAATGTATAACATGATTATTAGATGCTCTTATCAAAGAATGACTAAATGCAACTGACTCTGAATTCCCAGTGCTATACAATGTATTTATTTGAATGTTAGTCATTCAATTTTGCTCTTAATTCTTACGAAAATTCCAAGATCTTCCTGGATGTAACCTTAGTTTTCTTCACTAGTATTATTAGATATTTGTGTATCTGTCCAGGTTAATGTTTCATATTAAAGAATGTATTTATAAAATGTAACAAGATGAGTAGTTAACATATTTAAGCTCTGAAAAAATGAAAGATTTTGTATTAGACTTCAAAAAAAAATTGCCAGAGAACTTGAACTTTGAAAAAAGTTCACAATTTAACTTTCAAGAGTAAAAAGTTCTACTTTTTTCAAAACAGCTATAGTTTGGCTAGGAATCATATACTCTTTGTATTAAAAGTTACTTCACCAATGAAAATTTGTTTATTAGATGTCATCATCACAATGTTGTAAGGTTGATTATTTCATCCTATTTCAAAACTATATGATACCATTTTTATAAAGTAAAACAAAACAAAATATAACAGGAAGACACTGGGCTATTTATATACTGATATTATGAAGTTGTTTTTAAGGTTGTTAAGTTATAAGAAAATTGTATGTTATTAAATAGATTCTTTAATCCAAGACACTTTTGTGCAATTGATTCATTTTACAAAATTAATCAATTTTCTCTAAAAACTTAAAGTAACATAAGTAATAAAACAGAAAATTATAGTTAACTTTCGAATCCCCCACTGTGTAAATATTGATTAAAATTTACTTCATAACATTTTTCTTAATATTAATTTAAATAATTTAATTTAAACCTTTACCAAACTTATCAATTTACTTTAAATGTACTTAAAAATTGTCTAACCTTATAAAAAATTTTAATGATTACAAGCAAAAACAAACTGGTTACGAAAGTATTGATATCATAAATTTAATATTTATTTTTCTGTACCCTTATTTTTTCAAATCATTACTATTTTACCATGTACTTCCATTAATAATGTACTTCCATTATTATTATTACGGTTGCTATAATATTTTATAACTTCTTAGATTTAACTTCCCAGTTCTGATTTTTTTCTACAGCTAGGGACATATTTATTCAAGCACCTTTATAGACTCACAATTGTCTTGCAGAACCAAAGGAAAGAATGATCCAGTCTCAATCTCAGTTGGCTAAAATCACCTGTTGTACTGTCCACATGCATTTCGCTCTTATCTGTGCATATACCACGATAAATGAGGAGTAAGATCTATGTCATTATATTTGTGAATATCCAACGAGCTGATCAATTATTGAACAACTTTCCGTGTGGTTTTCGTGTGAGACTACTGGTACCATTCAGCCCTCTTCTTTTCTGTCTTCAATTTCAGGACCGTCTATTTCAGGCTTAATAGCAGTTTTTATTGTCCTCTCTTTTCCATTTTCTATGAGAGAAAGAGCAATAGCAAAACAATCTACTTACAGGCAGCCTATTTTTTTTTATTTCAACTGCATTTTGCTATGAAGCTGTGATTTCGAAATCACAACTTATTCCTCTTGACTATAATTATTATTTTGATTTTGATTTCTTTTTAGTTTGGCCAGTGACAATTCCTGGCTTTTTCATTCTCTCAGGGTTGTTCTTGAAACTGCTGAAAGTATTCACCTTGTCAATTATTTCAAAACAATGTTGATTTTATTTTTTGTTCCAAGATATGAAATAGAATGCTACTTAAATATCCATTACTTCTTGTAATTTTATAGAACCATATCAGTGTACCAAAGAATCAATATGTGACAAAGGTTGTTGGGCCACATTTGCTGCAGAAGCGAACAAATATTAATTTTAAAGTCAAATATTTTAGGAATTGATTAATATTAATATAATTGTACAATGAGCAAATATTACTAATGTAGAAATAGTTCTAGCTTGATTTCTTTATAACTTACAGTCACAATTTTACGCTCACCCATCTGGTAAGTGTACCTTCTTCTCTTAATATCTTTATAAGCCTCATCATCCACAAACATTTATTGAAACAGACATTTATTTCATTTTTGTCCTAATGCTGTATAATAGGCATTAAAAGCAGAGACTTATTATAGTGTTAAACATAGGCTGGTCACTGTTCTAAGCACTTTCATATCTTTTTTAACTGACCAAATGTATGTCTACATTTTCCATTTTGGGAAACTAAGTCACGAGTTATCGATTACTACATTACCCGCATTCACACACACTAAGAATTCTGGTTAGAACCAGGATATGAACTCCGAGATCACTCTCATAACCACTAATCTCCAGTAATTTCAAGGACTGAACTAGACACTTCATTAAACATAGGCTGACAGATTTATGATGTTTAAGCCTTTCTCAACTTATTTGGTTACATGATATGAAACTGTATGAAAAGGTAAAATAGAACCATTAATCATAGTTTTGTTATTTTTTTTTACATTTGATCACTTTTACTTTTTGCTTATATTTCAAATTGATCAAAAGTTTCCTAACATACAAATGTAACGAGGCTGACAGAACCTCTCAAATATACAGTCATCATAAATTTATGTATTTTGTTATATAAAAAGTTTTCCTATAATTTTCTCCATATTTGATATTCTTCTTAACACTATTTTAAAGGGTAGTATAAGCTACTTTGAATTATTTTTATATTAATATATATTTCTTTTTCACAACATATTTCTGCTTAATTTTTATATCAAAATACAGCCTATTTTTAAGTGGTGTTATCAACGTTCAATATACAATAAGTCAAGGGCAAAGTGGAAATCTGATGAGAACTCGAATGGAGAAAGGCCTTATCTCTTTTAAATATTAGTAAACAATGTGGCTCTTAGTAAACTATCACCTCTACTTCTAGACTATTAGATTTCATCTATTAATTTGTAATAAATTATGCATCTCTTTGAAGGTTCAGAAATTCTTATAGTAATAGTTAATTAAATTATAAAATATTGTTATATCCTTTTTAAAATATAACTTCAGAAGCATAACATGATGTAATGAAGTATATTTAAATTACATTTTCATTTCTGGCTTTTGGGTATGCTCTTGCATTCTAGATCTGAATTGAAAATATAAGTAGCATCTCAAGAATTATATTTTCAAATTAGTCTCTGAAGTACACATGTCTGAATGTGCTGCCCAAAACTTCACCTACTGCAGCTCGAGTAATTATATGTATTCTTCATTTTTCACTGACCACGTTATATTTATTTCTGTGGACTTTTCAACATTTATTTAAATCTTCTAAAAAGAAATCTATAAACTTCTAAATGTCTCGGCTTCTTTAAAGCTGTTTCAGTTTTTATGGTAGAAAATGCAAATTTAAGATAAAAAATAATCTCATGTTAAATAAATTTTCTAATGAATTTCAACTCTTTCAATAATGTTATCTGAAAAAGATAAAATCTCTAACTTAATGCTCTCAGCTCAAAATTCTGTTGTACTATAAATTATAAAATCTTTGCGGTATTAAATGTTTGAAACTTAGGAAGATAGAATTTGATCACAACAAACAGATTAGGTTTATAAAGGATTCTTCTCTTTTGATGAGAAAATACTTGTTTAATATGCATAAATCAGGCATTAATCAATTCTGTCCTTTTTCCCCTACAAAATAGATTGGACTCATTCAAGTCATAATGACTCAAAGTTACTTACCTGAAACAGAAATGATTAAATGAGTGTAGAAGTCCTTTTATATGACTCTTATGGTTTTGCCTAGGCAGAGATTCCACAGAAACCTGGGCCCAGGGCATTTAAAGATCGTAGAGTTATTGTTTCACCTCTTGGAGCTATTGCTTCACTACTGACAGCTGATCAAGAATGACATTGCAGAGTTAACTACTGCTGCAGCCTGTTATTTTTAGATGCTCTGAACGACACCATGCCACCCTGAATGTGTGCATCCAGAACACTTCTACCTACTATTTCTTCAAACTGCAGGTCACGACCCTGCAGTTCACTAATGACTTGTGAAATCAGTTTACAAAACAGACGTAGGAGACAATACAACGGTGAAATCTGAGAATTCATCACATAAAGTAAAAATATATATCATTTATAAATGTTTTTGTCAGAGGTGTGTGTGCGTCTATGTGCATTTGAAAACTGAGTTTTCATTTGTGTTATCTTTTTTTTTTTAATGTAAGCTATGGCCAAAATGCTCAAAAAACACTACTTTAAATGAACTGAAAATATATCTGATGAGCTTATATTCTTAAAACTAGTAAAAAAAATAAACGGAAGTTTGCAAAACTTAATGTGAGCTTTTAAATTTCATCTTCTCCCGTTTGCTTTTCTCTTATGGTGGCATTCTCTATTATTCCTTTGTTTTTCCTTCAGAGTAGGATTCCACTTTTACTTTCTAAATTTTATCTAGATACCGCATTCTTTTTTTTTTTGGTTAAATAGACATATGTCTGCCTTCTACAGAGTGTCAGAACGATATTAAGCATTGCAGATACAAGGATATATATATATAACACCATATTCATTCTCAAGACTCTGACAATTTATTGGAGAAAACAGGAAAGTAAACACAATTATTTCTCAGCTAGAGATATCATTAGAACTCATTGGAGCTGAGGACAAGTGAAAAAGAATTGCCAAAACCCACTTTTTAAAGGAATTTAGGAGTAAAGAAATTTTATCTAGAGACTAGAGAAATGATTTCCTGACAGAAAGGGATAAAAACTTTATGAGGTTACTTGGAACTTGATAAATAGGAAAAGGAGCAATAATGGTACCTGGCCCTCAGTATTTAAAGTTTCAATGGCATCTGAATGGCCTGTCTACTTCTGTGCTACCTGTCTCAGAGGAAATTCTTGCAGCTATATTGATAATATAGAAAACAGAAAATCTTATTCTTGCTACATGATTTACACTGTGGAAGAAACAGTCTTTTGTGCTACTTTGCCATTTCTCTCTGTTGGTGACTGAGCTATAAAATCTCCTGACTACTTTTGTGATGTGAATTCAGAGATATCCTAAATTTAGTGCTTCCTTTGGGAAAAGCTTGTACAGATCCCTGAAGACTCCTAAAACTGCCCCCAATATCTATACCATGTAGTTCTTTCCATAAATATATATGTTTTTATCCTTAACAATTCCTACTGCCCACTGATTCATCTGTATAAATGTCTCAACTTAAGAAGGTAGATTCTTACATGTTTCCTATGTACTTCAGAATTCTATTTGATTTTATGAATTCATCAAAAACATTTCCAAAATAAAGACAAAATCAAGGACAATTATTTATCCAGCAAAATGTACTGAGTACCAACAGCGTGCCAGATACAGAGGATGAAACAATAAGCAAAAGGTGGCCTAATCCTCACCTCCATGGGTTTACTTTGTGGGGTTTACAGTGTAGAAGACAAATAAATATAGTATGGAGTTTGAGAGAGATAAGATTGTCAGTAAGTCCTAATTTTGACTGATGCAATCCCATGAGAACTGTGATATGGATGGAGACCAGGTTTGGGGGCAGATAACACGAATTAGTTGGGAAATCTCTGAGGTGTGTTTAAGGCTTCTAAATGGAAACATTAAGTAGGCAATTGGATATATCGTCTGGAGCTAAGACGAGGATTCAGGACTACAGATGAAAATTTAAGTCATTGACTTATTGAAACTGTTGCATGAGTGAGATTTCCAAATTAAAAAATAAAGAGGGAGAAAAATTCTTCTTTGTGTGTTTTGAAGAGCTGCAACCTTCTCATGAAAACTATAAAAAGAGATTCCAGCATGTGTTCCATTTGCAAACACAAACGTATAACACCCTGAGCATGTTATGCTGCTGAATTTAGTGTTTTTTTTTTTCAGGCTTGTAATATGGCTATTTTAATGTGTCATTCCTCTCTACTGTCAGCCTCTTGAGGTCAGATGTCTGTCCAGATGGCTGTGTGTGTCATAAAACCTTTGATAGGATTTAAATATATATGGGTTTTTTTTCCTGAAATTGAATTAAGCAAACACACATTTTTAATTTACTTCTGAAATATCCTAGAATACAATCTAACATGTTAATTGTTTTTGAACCATGAATTTATTGGGAGAGCTAGATAAAGAAAATTAATCGTTCATGTCCCTGTTTCAACATTTATAAAGAAAAACATAAATAAAAGACTAAATTTATTATTGATCAACTTATAGTATAATAATACCAGAATTAATAATGGATGATATTGTCAGGCAGCTGATAAATAATACTTCTTTTATCCCTTCCTGAGTCGAGAGCTGTAATAGATTAAAGAAGGCTACAATGTTATGCCTTCCTGTAGAAAAAGGTCTGCGTATCTGGGAGGGGCTTCTGGGATGACTTGACCAACAGAATATGGTGGAATTTGCTATTTTCTGGGTTCAGGCCTCAAGAAACAGGTGACTTCTTGTGATGGTTAATTTTATGTGTCAATTTAACTGCATCACGGAGTGGCCAGATATTTGATTATTTCTGGATGTGTCTGTGGAAGTGTTTCTGGATGGAATTACCATTTAAATCACTGGACCCAGTAAAGTTGTTTTCCCTCCCCATTGTGGCTGGGCATCATCCAATCCATTGTAGGTCCGAATAGGACATAAAGGCAGAGAAAAGAAGAATTTAGCCCTTTCTTCTTATTGTGTGAACTAGGACATCAATCTTTTCCCTCAGCCGCCTGGTTCCCAGGTGTTTGAACTCAGACTGAATTATACCACCAACCCTCCTGAGTCTCCAGCTTACAAATGCCAAATCATGAGCCTTTTTATCCTCCATAATTGCATGAGCCAATTCCTTATAATAAATCTCTTTCAATATACATCTATGCTATTAGTTTTGTTTCTCTAGAGAACCTTGACTAGTACACTTTACTTCCCGTCCCTTAGAGCACTTTATCTTAGATCTGTCCACTATGCTATAAGGAACTGAAATCCCACAAAGAAGCCCATGTGGAGAGGAACTAGCCAGTGTGATCC
Source organism: Pteropus medius (assembly GCF_902729225.1). NCBI lineage: Eukaryota > Metazoa > Chordata > Mammalia > Chiroptera > Pteropodidae > Pteropus > Pteropus medius. The sequence goes on from NW_024340849.1 coordinate 7,857,570, forward strand.
CAGCTGAATTCCAGTGGACAAGCCAAACCACCAAAGGTGTAAGCAAACCATCTGGCACTGCATCTTCCAGGTCCTATCTGATGCTTTGTGGAGCTGAGAGGAGCCATTTTTATGGAGTCCTCCCCAAATTTCATATTCAGGGATAGAATAAGTTCTTGTCTTAGTTTTAAGACAATCTTAAAGTGATTCGTTACACAGCAATAGATAACTAGAAAAAGGATAAATTGAGATTAAAACAAAATCGTTATTTTTTCTGTTAAAGCTGCATTAGAGAATGTGACTTGGTTCTAGAGACATATGTTTCTAAATCACTATTCCCCTCCCCCTTGCACATCTAGACTTTGGAACAGTCCAAGGGAAAGTTTGGGTTAGCACAGCAAATATACATATCCAGAGTCACTAACTTCCTGCACTCCTGCAAAATGGGAAGGAAGAAGAGATTAACCCCTGCAGGTGTCACTTCAAAGAAACATGAGAACTCATTAATAGGAGTTGTGCTAATCAAACTAGAAAACAAAACTATAAGTAATAGAATACAGAGGAATATATTTATTGTATCATAAATAAATACTTAGCATTTTGTTTTCACAGCTTTAAATATATACCACTGACAATAACCATGGTTTTGGTTTTACTTTATTTTCTTTTTGTTTATGAAAAGAAAATACAAACATGTTATAGCCAATGCAGGTTGAAGGCAGAGAATAATTTTAGAGTGGAAAAAAAGCATGTGTGTGTATGTGTGTGTGTGTTTCATGTATATGTGATAAATTATTTGAAGAGCACATGTCTGAAATTTAACTTTTTAAGGTAGTGGTTTGTGTTGAGGTTGTCCCAACCTCTTTAATGACAAACTAAAATTTATTTCTAAATAATGCTTCTGTAGTTAGCTATAACTTCTACCATGTACAAATAAGTATACATGTAAATATTTTTACTTCTGTCTTCTATTTCCAGTGATACTAATATATAGATATGCCTATTTCCTTTGATTGTATATAAGGCAAGGTAGAAAATTTTGCATATTTTTATTTATTATTTGCATATTATTGTGTAACAATATGCACTTTAGATATCTTTTACCTCCAAAAAGAGATTTATACAAAATATGATTTCTTTCACCACAATTGTTAAGAAATATTTTTCAAGAGGCACTATAAGTAGTAATATTTTAACCGAAGTTGACATGTCCTACATAATTACCTTTATTCTATGATCGCACCTCACAAATTGAACTAATTCCCACTATTATAAAACCAAAATATGGGATCTAAAATCACTGAAGACTAAAGAATTTAAGCTGATATCAGTTTTGTTATCTAAATCGGTCAAATCACAGTCCTTTTTTTTAGGACATTATCTCTTGTAGAAAACATAAATTAAAATAGGACATGAGAAGACGTTAGCTCACCCAATGACCTCTCTCGAGCTATTCACCTTTTTGAAACATAAATATGGCTTAGTAAATCACATGTCAAGAGAAACAATTCATCTGTCATTGAACATAAATGATTTAAAACAGAAAGCCAGAGATTAACAGTACTATATTTTTTAGTGAAATGTTACCAATTTTTCTTTCATCATGGAATTTGAGAAACAAATGCAGTAAAATATTTTTCTGGCATTTTTCATAAAAATTACCTGTATCCAACTATTTAAATCTTGTATATCATCCCAGCTAGGAACAATGGCTATAATAACTCCCTCTACATAAATTAAAATTTATTTAAATATTGGACTATTACATTTAATTTATTTTCTATTTTGAAATTAACACGTAAGCATGTAGGCTAATATCAGAATATGTGTTTTATTAATCTTGCTAACTTCATACTCTTTGGTTTAACCAACTCCTTTGAAATGATCCATTTTCATGGTTTCTAAAAATATTTAAATCCAATTTTTTCTCTTTAAACTAGAAATAAAATTTAAATTCAAGTTTATTGTCTTTTACATTAAAAGAATGTTAATGACGGGTCCCTTCGAAGTTTACAAATAGATTGTCATTTTAAAATCCATAATCTTATTTTTAGAGTATGGAAGATATTCCCACAGTAATACAAAGTAGATTTCTAAACAAGCCTATAAATCTTATTGAATAATAATGAAAATATACTATCATACAAAATAAATCTAGGATTTTCTGTCTTGGTAATAGGTAAATGGAATGAAAAAAAAGGTAGAAGAGAAGGTATCGTGCTTGTGTTCCCAGGGTTCTGTGCAAGAATCTTTGAATTCTTCAACCTATGTATCCTCCCCTTTAGCCATGTTCATGATTCTAACCATTATATTTAATACTGGTAATTCTTACGTCTGCATGTTCCACTGTTCCACTGATGCACTTCAACATACCACAGCTGTGTAAACCTCCATTTTTTTAGTATTACATTGTGAATTTTATTTACTATCTATTTATTTATTGGCTACAAGTTAAATTTCTTTTCTTTGTCAGAGTCATGTGTTTTCCATCAGACTTAGACTCCCAAAGAGAATAGTTAGTGGTGTAGTTCTCTTGGAACTATATAAATGCTTTTTTGTTTATTGTAGTAATAGCATAAAACACTCATGATAGAAGAAAAAGAACATATAGAGAATACATTTCCTAATATAGAGGAATTATTTATCGAGCATCTAGTCTGTACTAAGCAATTTACATATGTTATCTCAACTAATTATTATAATATCTCTTGTGTTGGTATTTTAACCTCCATTATATAAATATCTTTAATGCTCACACAGATTAGTAACTTCCTCCATGTCTCATAACAAGGTCAGTTTTTCTAAGTTCCCAAAACTCATATTCTTTGTATTTCTTTTTAAATTATGTAATAATATTTGTTACACACTAAAAAATGTACAGTGTTGAAAATTTATGATATATAATACAATAAATACTTTAAATCTATCACCCAAGGAACAAGAATATTATTAATTCTCTTAACTGTAAGCATCTTCTTTAGCCAATTTATTTCTCCCACCTCATACACAGTGTAAACTACTATTCTATATTTAGCACTTTACATTCCATTGCTTTTCTTAAAGAAATCTTAAGTTGTTTTAATCACATATGTAAATATCATTAAACAAGTTAGAGTATAGTTATACTTTTTTATACTTTTATAAAAATGATTTCTTTGTAAATATTATCTTTTGCCATAGATTGGATTATTGGTAAGAAAAGATTTACGCTCCAAGGATCTATGATAGAATATATTTCTCCAGTTTACTGATATTGGGCTTGATCATGTCACTTAACTTTGAACACTAGAATGTTAATGAATTCAAAGCAAGCAGGGAACATAAACATGCTGGTGTGATTTACCTTAGATTTTGGGCTTTAGTGATCCGATATGAAAAGAACATGCCCAGGTAGTTGCTATTTTTTCAGCCTGAATCCCAGAACCAGAGATATGCCACAGACCCAGACACATCCATCCTAACTTGGAGCCAATGAACGCAAAGCTCATAGGACAGCTGCCCACTCTGCATTAGCCATGTGAATATCAGTCTGAAGACCTGTGATATTATGATTTATCAGAAATATATAATTGATCATTCAATTGACCAGAATATCCTTTTCACGTTTATTTGGACTTTGTCCACAGTTTCGGTTCTCAGCTTCCAAACCCTGGAATTTCCTAAACACTGGAAGTATCTTTTGATGATTATTTGGTCTCTTGTTGTCAGTTCCTGAAATCTCTTCAGTGACATAAATGTGAAATGGGTGTCTTTTACTCATAACACGCCTGTTTCCACCACTATTGGGTTTATTTTAATGAGGCGACTTCTGAAAACACCTAAAGATAGACTGGTTTCCAGGCAACCAAACGTGAACAGAGGGTTCAACTTTCAGTCTCACCCCCTGATATGACCCCCAGGCCCTCTTCTCTTCCTAGTGCTCAGTGGATGGGACTGAAGATATTCACCCTCCAATCAGGTTGGTTCTCCTGACAACCCCTCCCCTCAAGCCTTAGGTGCCCCAGTCACCTCATTACCATAACAAACGACACGTTAATCACTTATCACTTGGAAATTCCAAGAGTTTCTGCAGTTCTGTGACAGAAATGAGGAGGAAGAAAAATTCATATTTCTTACTATAAATCATAATATCACATTACTGAATAAATTTATTTAATAGCTCCAGGGTTATTAACTTTTAAAATTTTTTCTTGACATTGATTTTCTGTTATATTTTTTGAAATTTTCTAATTTACTGGCCTACACTTTTATATTATTCTTATTAAATTTTATTGTTCGGTAGATACGTATGTATGTCCAATTTATATTCCAAATATCAGTTATTTACACTTTATTTCCTTTTCTCTCTTTGAGCAGTCCTATTGATTATTTGAAACTGCCTATAATTTTGGTCATTTCAAAAGATCAACAATTAATAACATTATTTAATTTGCATTTACTTTTCCTCTAATTTCTTAATTTCAGACATTTATTTCATTATCAGCATTTTTCATATTAATATTTAAGATTACATATTTTCTATTTTTCTCTGAAAGTCTAGTAATGCAATAAAAATATAATTTTATACCGTGTCTATTTGTATCAAGTCTTCTATACTATAGAAAGTGGAAATTCAAAGCTTTATGTTATAAGAGATTTCAAAAGAAGTACATTCACCTGTTTTATAGACTGGGCTACTAAGTTTTTGTTAAAAAGAAAAAAAAAATCTATAGTTAGAAAAAGAAAATAGTTACTTTGTTAAAAAAATCATTGCAACAGCTTATTCTGCTTTTTGACAAGTGATCTGTAATGGAAACTGAAAAAAGTACATGGCTTCAAACATTGGCTGCTAAACGTTCTTTTCTACAATTATTTGTGTTAAATTTCCACCTTTGTTATTTAGTTTTAGGGATTTTTGAATTAGCTTTAATTTCCTATAATCAGGATTATCTTTTTCTTCAAGCTTTGTTGAAGTATGATTGACAACTAAAAGTTGTATATATGTATGTAATCATCTTTAAAAATTTGCATTGTACAACCTAAATATATAGTGAAATGCTTACCACAATCAAGTTAATTAACACATTCATCACCTCACACAGTTACTGTTTATGTGTGTGTGTGTGTGTCTGTGTGATGAAAACCAGTTTTAAAATATAAAAACTGCTATCCTCATTTCTCAGTTTTCCTGTTCTCTTTTCAATTTGCAAGAGCTATGTGGGACAATGGCGTTTGTATGACTGTGTTTTCTACTAAATAGTTTCTGACTCTTTCACCACAGTTTAAGAAGCAAGAAAATTCTACTTTTGAATTTTCTGTTTTTACAAAGTTTCATTCTTCCCTCAGAGTTTAAGGAATCATCTTTTAAATTTCAGGAGCCTTGACTTTAGTGCAAAGATTAAGAGGAAGGATGAAATGTTAGAGGCTTCTCAAGATAAATGACATTCTTCCAACTGTGAAGACAGTCTTAATCCATGATAAAAACAGTCATAGATAAAATAAATAGCTTCATATTTATTAAAATAGTAGAAAGGTACTGCTTACCGACTTTGGCCAATAATGTAGCCCTTTTGCAAGGTGAAGCCATATGTTTAGATAGTCTTTATTTAGTGTTTCAGCAGGCTTTTATTATATATACGAAGGCTGTTTTCAGAAAGGGGCTACTATTTCTATTTTAAAATAAATTTTAAAATTTTCATCATTGCTAGCATATACATTTTTAACCCTAGAATGAAGATCCTTCAAAAGGATCGTACAGAAAAAATAAAGAACAATTAATAGTCCAAGTTAATTCTTTTAAGAGGGGAGTAAGAAGATCTTATTTTAGTTTCCCAAGATGCTAGATTTTTTATTTATTTGTTTAAAATTATAAGGGCACTAAGTCACTTAGTAGCCATCTCAGTTATCAGATTGACTGTCTTCATATCAGTGCTAGTGTGAAAATAATTCATTTCACTTAATAATGTCACATGCACATAACTTTTTTATAGTACATTGTTATGTGTTCTAATGTATTATTAGTTATTGTTGTTAATCTCTTACTGTGCCTAATTTATAAATTAAACTTTATCCGAGGTATGTATGAATAGAAAAAAAAAACAGTACATATAAGGTTTAGGACCACACACAGTCTCAGGTGTCCACTAGGGGTCTTGGCATTTGTCCCCCATAGATATGAGGGGACCCTGTATCTGCTGGACTTAGTATTATCCCTGAAGGGATTCCAAGTTATGACTTTTCTGTTGCCTTTGTTTTAAGACAACCTGTATTTAAAGAGCACCAACTTGTGACTCAGGAGACTAGTTATTGTTATTTTGTTAGTTATTGGTATCTTTATTAATTTGAAAATATAATTCTAACAACATATACAATTAAGAAAACCCATGGCAGATCATCTCACAATATAACTATAAAATTTAATTATTGTTTTAGTGTGTTTTATCTAAATGAAGAACATCTTCAGAATTAATAACTCTATTTATTTTATAACATATAAAGCTTTTTGCATATTTTGAGTGAACAAAGACATGAATGAATAATCCAGCATATGTCCAAAAGTTAATAGCTGTATGTTATAGTTGAATATTAATATACCTCCAATACATTCATTACAGATTTTTGTATTCCTAACATTAATTATAACAGATACCTTACAATAAAAGTGGTTTAATACTTTCACCAAACTTGTTGAGAATCCCGTCAATGTTGTGTTACCGACGTATAAAAACACACTCTCCCAGGACTTTGTGGTTTACAAGAGCACTAACACACAGTTTCCATGGGTCAGGAATCTACACAGCTTAACTGGGTCCAATTCAGTAGCTGCTGTCTACACGGAAGTAACGATGCTTACGCAGAACTTCATAGGGTTGTGAATTTTAAATCACAGCACTGTTAGGGTCTATGTAATACCAATTATTTTGAGACAAAAGTGAAAATTAGTTCAATAATCCAGGTGTTGCCAAATTAGCTAAATCTTAACCCTGTGAATATTTTTAACAAGCTGACTCTCCTTTAGTTATGGGGATAGTTGGTATAACCTTCAAATATAGTGATGGGTGAATATTCAAGAGAGCAGGACTACAAAATTCCAGTGTGAACTAAAAGTTACATGACTGTGAATGCCTCCAGTTGGAGAGGCGTGATTCAGGAAGACATCCACCCAGTATGTGCCCTTTGATCATGCCCACTTGATATGCTTAGGACAAGTCCATTTTGTTTGTTTTTTCTAGGTTATAGATCTAGAGGACAATGATCTTGTCTGCTTCCTTTATGTCAAAATACAGGGAATTGTTACTGTAATAAATTCGAACTGATCATTGAACTAAGATTTATTGACTCCTTTATAATGATTATGCATCACACATGAAGATGTTAATTTTTACATATCATATATCTGTATATAATATCTCTTTCATCTATCTATCTATCACCATATATCTAAATATATGATGCCCTGTATATTTGTAGAGCATTATTACCAAAAATGTTTTTGTGATAATTCACTTATTTTCTTTTTTGAAATTCACTTTTGGCCTATAAGTAGAATCATTAACATGTTAAATAGCAAATTTCCTTATTTATCCATCTTGATCTTATTTCTTTTGCTACTGGCTTCCTTTAAATGAATTCCAAATTTATTTTATCCCAATTTGCTCACTGATTTACATCTTGATGCTAAGTTTACTTTTTTTCCTAATCTAGGTTATTACTTTAATTAGTTTAAACAAATTAATTATGGAGGAGTCAGTGAGGCCAACCTTAAATTCAGAGTTAATAAAACTGACGACGAGAGAAAAAGTTTAGCTGGTGAATGATGATTTAAATTTCTCACTTACCTAATGCTCCCTACCCTTCCCATTGGAATAACTTGGGATGTTAGAAGATGAAAACAAGACTCTAATGCGTGTTCTGGTGACTCTGGTGAATAATCCTGTTTAGTATACTTGAAGTTTGCCAAGAGGGTAGATCTTGCATTCTCATCACACACCCAGAAAAAGGTTGCAGTGTGAGATGATGGGTTGTGTCAATTAGTTAATTAGTTAATTAGCTTGATCGTGATGATCATTTCACAATATATACATATATCAAACAAGTTATCCACCTTAAATATATATGTTTCATCTGTCAATTATACTTCAATAACACTGGTGGGGGAAAAAACTCAATGAAACTCCCAAATAAATGGTTGCATATATATGAATCAGTATACTTTTTATTACATTATTAATATATTGTGTTCACATTATCCTGCAAAATAAAAGGGACCATAGTTGTATCTTATTTCCTAGTTTTCTTAGGCTTTACTCTTATAAAAATGAAATGATTTTTAACAAATCTCTGTACTGACATTATAAATTAATGAAGATATTTCATTCAAATCAAAAATAAAATCAAAATATTAACCATAATAGAAATAGTTTCAGTAAAAGTGATAACTTCTCACTTGAAAAATATTTCTCCAACCCTGACTCATTTCTCAAGGCTTCTTAGGTTCTGATTTTGTGTTTTTTGTTCTAGTACTGTTGTTTCCCTTGTCTGTACATATCTAAGGCAGAGAAGAATTGCTTTGGTTTTCAATATGCCAGGTATATTCCAATTGTAGTAGAAATTTATTATGTTTCACAAGAAAAAGAATACTACTTTTGTAATCTAGGTAGCTTGTAATCTTATTCACAAAGTTACAGGAAAATTTTTCTCCAAGGAGTTCATATAGATCTATTTTTAGTTAAAAATAGAAATAAATTTTTCTTTACATATTTAAGTATGAAAGCTTGACCTCATTTTATTTTTAAAAAGTCTGGAATTCTCAGGTTGAATAATTGTATAACGAACAAAATGTTAAGATACTAACTTTAATTTTATATACATAATATTTTTAAATGTTCTCAAGGTAGAAAAAATATAAGAACTTTGAGTAATAACATAATTGCTTACTGTGAAATTTATACTCAATCTACAGAAGTAAATAAAAAGTGAAATTTGAATGTTGACAGAAACATTCACTTGAAGTCCCTGTAGGTAATAATTATAAAAAAATGGCTAACTATAGTTTATAGCATCAAAAATCAAAAATAAGAAGTAGAAAATATATTTCAAAAGAAAAAAAAAGAAAAAAAAAACACTACAATTGGAAGGGGTAAAAATCTGGATTTGAAATTTCCTAACTGAAGTGCACTGCTCACTACTCATGGCTTTGGAGGTGAAAGACTGAGACAATGACCAATATCCTTGTGATTTCATTTGGGAAAAAAACAAAACAAAGCAAAACACTGAGCTCAGGGCTAATAGGTCAGTTGAAAATAAAAATAAAAAATAAAAAAATTCCTGGCAGTGAGAGCCTACGGAAGGAGTAAGACTCAGTATAAATATGAAGCTCTTCCCATATCATTGGCTGAAGGTAAACTATGCATCTGCTGGAAAAACAATAGCAAGTCTGGTGAAAAAGTAGGCAGAAACTGAAATATAATTTATTCTTGAAAGATAGAGCTACATCAGGCAAGATCTAAAAATTTTCTGCTTAATAGAGTGTAACTTGGTAGAAAGCTAAGGTTGTGTATGCTTGAACTGTCAGAGAGTATAGTCCAAGGCCAGCAAAGCAGTTGGAAATTAATTGGACAGTCCTAGAAGCAGAGAAAACAAAGAGAGGGTGAACCTACATATATGAATATAATCTCTGCTCAAGTCCTTGGCTGACCACAAAATTACACAAGGTTCAGGCTGAAAACAAAACAGTAGGAAGACATTTCAAGAGAGAAATATTAGATACTGAATCCCACTGGAGATACCAAGTTTTCAGATAGCATCTAAGTGAGTCAACTGCTGCTAAAACAAGAAAGCATCAGTGATTAGAATAATGCAAGGAAATTTGGAGTTGCAACAAATTAGTATCCACAATGTCCAATATCCTTCCAAAAATTCCTAGACATGCAAATAAAGAGGAAGTTATAGAACCGGATTTTGTGTTGATTAGAAAAGCTGCTTAATTTTTAAGGCTACCATTATATTCTTTTATATTCCCAGACTATGCATAGAAACTTTAAATGATGGGCCTTGGGTGAATTGATACAACATTTAAGATCTGTAGAAACAAAATATAGTTTTGACAGATGATGTTCCTGCAGAAGCTGCTCACGGGAGTACCCTTGCTCCAGTCAGGCAAATCAGACTTGATGGTTGTATTGAGAAGGAAGAAAAATAGGGAAGAAATTGAAATTGAGACTGTAATCCAAGCCAAGCTAAAGGCTTGGGATTGACATGAAATGAGGAATAGTGATTACAATGCTAAACGATATCAGCAAATAAGATAATTTTATGTAAATAGCATTTTATGTTATATATGATGTTTTGGGAAATTTGGGATACTTGAAATGGTCTGAAAGACAGGAGATTTTTTAACTTTGGCCACATTACAAGTGTTCCATCTTTTAAAATAATGAGAGAGATAAAATGTCATTACTTTCTTCCTTGGAGCATGGAAAAACCTAGCTTTTAGACGCAAAGTGCTTACTCTTTAGTGCTTTGATTAAGAGAAAATTATAACTAGGTGTCATCATTGCCAAATATCTCTGCCTGACATGAAAATAAAGATGGTAAGATCAGGTCACTTGCCCCTCAAAGGCAGTTACCTGGTCCTGGCAATGGTGCTCCATGGTGATTCATCCCCCTAGAAACAGTATCTCAGATGCACACGCATTCAAAACAACAGAGAAACCCTCACTAACAGGAGAATAGAAAGCAATGCAAGTAATTAGTTCTTAATGTCACCCTGCAGAAAACCCTTTTACCAAAGAGAAAAAGCCTGGAAATGCTTAAGCACTGGCTTGCTGGCCACTCTTAATGCTCTGTTTTGTAGGCGGGGTAAACTTCGCTGGCCGTTTGACTTTGGGTGACTTGTGTGTCGTGCTTGGGCCAAGGGGATGTGAAGATGGTGAGGTACACCACATCCAGGCAGAAGCTTGATGTGTTATCAAGGTTTGGGAGCTGTGTGGGCCTTGTCCCCTCCACCCTCTGTCTCCCTCTCAGCCTCCCCTTGACGATGAGAATAACTATAGCCACTCGCAGCCCATGTAAAGAGAGCAAGATGTAAATATTTGATGAGGCAAGCCCTAGGATTTGAGGGCTCTTTGTTGCTATAGTAAAGGTTCACAAAAGCACGGCGTTTGCTGGATCTCTTGTCACATTGTGCCTTATATTTTTATTTCACTGCTTTTGCAAAGTTCAATTATTTGGAGCCTGAGAAAGAGAAAAGAAAAATATTGAAAACACACTCTAAGGACTACAAGAAGTAAGGAAAAATAGATTCGGAAGGATTAAATCACTCACAGCAAAATGAAATGTGGCTAAGCCTTTAAACATCTGCTAGGGTAGACATTGGCAGACATTTGCACTTACGCTGCCACATCGGGTAAGGTCATATATAAGGCAACCTGCTCTCTCTACGACTGGAAATCGGTCTACCCCAGCATTGGCCACGCCTCTCCCAGAGGGCTCCTGTCCTGTGGATCTGTGCCAAGGGCGTCTCTGTCTGTCTCTATGACTATTTCCTTCTCTTTGTTTCTGTATCTCTATCTCTCTTCCCTTCCTCTCTCCCCCTTCTTACCCTCCACCAGAATTCACCTCTACTTTATGGGCCAAGGTTTAGTGGAGACCACCAAGAACACAAGAATGAAACAAACTGCTATAGATAGAACTTTGGATAAGAGAAGTAAAAATGTTAAAAATATTCTTCTCAAAAAAGCAATGTTATCTATTTTGAATATGCATGTGAGTGGATATGTGTGTAAGTGTATTGCGTATGTCTGTGTGATTGTGCCTGTGCGTGTATCTGTTTGTGTACATGAGTAAATGAATGTGTATGTGTCTGTGTGCTTGAGTGTATATGTGTGTGTGTGGCTGTGTGGCTGTGTATATGTGTCTCTGTGTGTGTATATCTGTGTGTATGAGTGTGCGCGCGTGTGTGTGTGTACAAAAGATACTAATGTGATTAAGGATTAAGGTACTGGGGTCAAATGGCCTGAATTCAGTTCTGGGCTCTGTGAATCATAGGTGTTGGAGTAAAAGTATGTTATCCAGTACCTTTGTTTCTTTTTCTTCACCTAAAAAAAATACAAATAATAAAGGTATATACTACTTAGAGTCTTCAATGATTAAATAAGAATATACATGTAAAGCAGATAAGCAGAAATAAGCATATGCTAAGCATTATACAGGTCGTACTTTTTACTTTCTCAGGACATTTTTTTTCTCTTGAAAAAGTTATCTAAGAGTCACAGAATGCAGCTGGTACCAGAGCAATTAATGCATTCACAGAATAGAGTTGTCGCCTCTCATCATTTTGGGAGGACACAAAGTCATCCATAAAAAGTCATGGAACAGGTATCATACTGCATTGCAGGGAAACGTGGATCAGGTTGTTTAGGCTACATTGTGTCTAGCCAAAAGTTATATTTATAGTATCTTCACCTCAATTCGCCAGGACAAAATACACCTGGATGTTTTCAGTCAATACCCTACCCAGTGTAAAAGAGATACAATTGGCTGAAGTATTCCCTCTTTGCTAAATATTTCTCAGGAATCTGTAAGAGATGATCCTACTTTCAGGCATTCACAATCATAACTATGTCCTCCTAAGAGATGCAAGCAATAGTTATGAATCTTCCTGTCTACATTATCCTCCAACCCACATTCCAAATGGGGCTTATTAGAGACTGTCAAGTTCATTATTGTGTTAGAAATGGATCATTCTAAATGCTAATGTGGATGCAGTAAGAAAGATACTTTTGTATATAACTGATATAAGTGAATATGGCTACAAATTTTGTAAAGTAATTTGGCAACATGAATAAAGGTCTTAAATTATTCATCCTGCATAAATTCCACTTCTATAAATATATTCTAAAGAAATGACCAGAGAAATCGGCAACCATACTAATAAATATATTATTTATAAAAACAAAAACTTGGGAAAATTGGATAGTCAATTAGGAATGAGTGAAAACAGTATGACTTGTCATAGATGAATTATTTTGTGGAAATAATAACTATAATTAAAAAAACTAGTAATATAAGAAAATGCTTATGAAATAATGGTATTTGAAAAAAGAACCAGTACTGAACAAATATAAGGAACTAATTTCTATTTTAAAGAATATGTATAGTTTACATAACATGCATTATTCAATACATAGAGGGGGGAATATCTTGGAAAGGCATATAGCATATTGAAAGTAGTCAAGTCTGAATTTCTAAATTCTGGATATTTTTCTTCTTTATATTTCTTTTATTTTCCCAGTTTTGGAGCATGTAGTTTTATTTCTCTTTAGGAAAAAAAGGAGTATTTTTAGAACTTTGCTAAAGTTTAGTTGTATAAAATGTATGAGATAGTCTGTTGAACTATAAGTGTACTAATAATACCATAATTTGAAATGAGGATAATCTTCAATGACTCATTCTCATTAAATTTCTTTTGGTTTCTGGTAATCATTTCTTTTGCCTCTAAATACTTAACAATCATTTACTTGAAATAGTTTACCTTTTGTTTTCCATTGAGCTCATTGGTCTATAATTCACAGCATCCCTTTCCACTAAAAACATATTTTCATGTCTACTAACACCTCAATTTTTTTCTTAAAGAAAATGTTTCTTTGTTTTTTTTTAACATTTCCCTATCTTACCTATTTAGCATTTTTAAAATTATTCTTTTTCTATTCTTTATAAAAGGAATAAATAAATGTAAGTAAAGACATTTATTTGAGGATGCTTATACAACTCTTTCAGTAATTTATGCACAATAATCTTTAAGGCAACAAGATTTACTTAAAATGTATTTCCTTCTCCCTTGGTTATTTCAAGTCTGATCACTGCCAAATTGTGGAATATTTAAAAATTACAAAAGGGAGAAGAAAACTGTTCTGGTAGATTGTTTTTCTTAATTATTTTTAGCAACAACCCATTTCTAACTAAATTTTAAGTTGACTTTCAGTATGTCAGGCAGGAGAACAGAGGGATTTCTAACTGGAGAGAGAAAACAGTGTGGATCTTACCACCCTCGCTTCCTCATTTACCCTGGTACTTACCGCTAGGATACCTCGAGGTACCACCAGGAAACTATATAAGTCTGAAAAAACACAGTAGGCATTCAATATGCTGGGATATTCAGTGCATATGCATCACCAGATTTTTGCTACTGCACACTTGAGAATAAGAAAGTTCCCTGCTCTGCTTCTTCTATACTATTCGATAAACACATATTTTACTGCTTTCCCCGTCATCCATTCATCACTATTAAAGTCCAAATGAATAAAGGCAGCAGAGGCTGTGCCATCAAAAGACAGCTACTGAAATTCATAGTCACCTTACAGAGAATTGCTTGATATACAGTTTCTAGCAGCTTGTTGTTGGCTATTCTACTATCATCAGAATTGTATGTGCGCCCAAAAATTCTAATAATATACCTTTGAAATATAGATATTTCTTTATCAGTTGAGTCACAGATGGAACCTTGAGAAAGCGTTGAAAGCAGAGACAGATTTCAATGCTTATAGTCAATTAACTTCTATTTTTTATCCAAAAGAACACAGAAAATAGGAGACAACAGAGAATATCTATTAGGCTTAAAATGATTTTAGAATGACACGCGTGTGAGAGATACTTATCTAACTGAAACTGCACAAACAGAAATTTAGTATTTAACCCTACTTAAGAAATCTCTGAATTTTTTCCTACAATGAAAATTTCATATACAACGAGTTTAATTTGTTAATGTTTATAAGCTAAGATACCTTAAGTACTTCATGAATATTATTTTAGTTTATATAATAGTTTTAAAACATTTGTAGGTATTAAAAGTTAATTTGAAAAAACTTTTTATAAATCACTGTTAGAATCTCTACTACTATCTAAATATTATATGAAAACTCTCAAAACGAGGAGCACATATTTGCCTATTTTGTATTTTATTAAAGAATTTCTCAAGGTTTCTCTGATTTGATGACAGGTTCCCATTATCGATGCCACCACCACCAGAGCAAATTGGTCACACATATAAATATAAATACAGACATAAATACAGATATAGATATAGATGCTCTAGTACATTTTACAAAACGGGTAATGAAGAAAGTCAGGCGATTCTTTAGCACGTGCTTTATTAGAGGTTGCTGCTATTTATGAGTTTGTCCACCACATCCCCGCTTCCTTTCAGGAAACCTCTCATCCCCTTTCTGCTTGAAACTGCCAAATTCATCCTCAGTTACCATGGGAGGCTTGCAGCAGTATAGGGACTCAAGCATTCGGACACAGTTGATCGGTTTAGGAGTGAGCCACTGACACAGGCTCCCCCAATCAGCGTTCTTCTCCGGAAAGGCTAAGAGACGGAACTACAATACCTTTCTAGGAAAACCCTCTGAGGACTTGTATTATAAGAGCTGTTTATGATGGCCATTTTTCTTCTTTCTGTTAACTTCGGACTACAGCAAGTAATAAAAGTTAGAAAAAAAGTGTAGAACAAGCAATAAAAATATAAACTGTAAAGATGGATAAAGAGTAGCATGAAGAGACCCCCCCCCAAAAAAAACAAAATAACCAAACTAAAACAAAAACTCCTGACAGAGTTTGGTTCCTGATCCCAGCAGAATTTCTGTCAATATCTTCCATGAGCTATGCCAATATCTTCATAATAGAATCATAGTTAATTCGGTCTTTTATTTTGGCTAATTCAAGTTGGATTTAGTTTTTAGCACCTAAAGTCTGAACTTAAAGATCAGCTCTGAAAATGTAATATTGCAGCTGAGTATAAACTATAATTTTGTAAAATAAAAATTATCCATATTATTTCACAGAAGCAAAGGAAATGCTACTTTTTATTAGTTAAAATTTTACATGCTAGTTTGAAGAAAAAAATGTTAATATACAAAAAAAGATAAATGTTTGAATGATACATGCTTGACAATTTATTGCTGTGTAAAGCAATGTTCATGGCAGCATTCTACATAATATCATAAACTGGAAACAATTCAAATATCCATAAATAGGAAAGACAATGACACGTGAACCCAATGGAGTATTATATAGCAGTCAATACACAACCACAGTTAAACACAATATGAATGAATCTTAGCAAAATAAAATTAACTAGAAAAGCCTGAAAAGATTCTATGTGATGTGACACACTTTTGAAAATGTCAAAAACAACTATAACATAAGCCTACATTTTAGTAATTGTTATAGATAAAATAAATTCTTATAATATTGTGGGTAAAGAAATGATACCCGTGAAATTCAGCAGAAGGCTCAACACAGTTTTAGGGAGCCAGAGAGAGGTGTCATGGAGCATTTGAGTAGAGGTGAGCTAGTAAATATTCTGCTTGGGGGGGGGTGGTCTTTACAAAAAGTAACATATTGAGTAAATGAATAAATAAAAGTGAGCCACATATGAACCAAAGATGAGAGTGATTCAAGAGCCAAGAATTATCATTAATCTATTATTTGTCCAACCTTCCCCTCAACACACACAAACAATGCATTATTATAAAATATGTTTACAATTTTAGGCAGAGAAATGAGTTTCAAACATTTTGAGTACCTTAGATACTGCATGTAAGTGAAATCATGTGGAATTTAACTTTATCTGATTTATTTCTCTCAGCATAAGAACAGAAGGGAGGGAGGTTGAGGTTGGAGGGCTGGGAGAATGGGGTGAAAGGTTAAAGAAGTACAAATTAGTAGTTGATAGTTGGGCACGGGGATGGGGAGCATGACAGAGGGAATGCAGTTAGCATTGATCTGATGGCTGTGTGGAGGGCCGGGGGAGGGATGGGGCATTTGGGGGGGATCGTTTTATGGACTGTGTTGGATGTCTGGCCAATGTACTGTATACCTGAAACTAATTTAAATAACTACATTAAAAAAACATTTTGAGTGATTTTTATCAAATAGTATGCAACACTAAAACATGCAATTTTTAAATGGAAAAGTACTCTATCATCTCTATTTTATATTTCAACTAATATTTTAGAATTTATTAGCTAAACATTCCAAATGGTTCTGATACTGTAAAGTGTGAGGCACGTTTTCTTTTCAAAGTTAAACAAGAGAAAGGGAAATCAAGTTCACAGACGAGATGATATAAGGGCCAGGTAGTTACAGTGAGAAGTGGAGACAGGCAACGAGAAGGTGTGTCTACTTCTGCTTGTCGATCTAACTCCTTTATTCGTGACTATGTCTCTAAAAACGGCTTTTCAGTTTCAATGACTGTAAAAGCCATCACTTTATTCAGCATAAATGGGATGAGATTGAAGATGAACTGTGAATTGGTAATGTATGCACCCGAGACATGCTTGAGGATTATGAGCAAGGTGACCTGATAGAGTATTTCTGAATAATTGGCTCTGACTTCCTAGGAAATTTCACCTTTATTACCTCAGCATGATACTTTTCATCTTATAGCTCATCAGAATGGCTCCACCAAAAAGTTTGCTAGTTGTCTGCTTCACATGAAAAAAAAAAAGAAAGAAAGAAAAAGAAAAAAAAACTCTCCAGTTTCACTAAATTTCTAATCGGTTAGTTATATTTCTTAGAATGCTCATAAAAACACTCCTTTGTTTAAAAAAGAAACCATGCATCATTAAAGAAAAAAATGAGGAATGCATTTTTCATGTACCCAAATTCTATTAACATAAGAATAATTTTGACTCAACCGCTTCTCTTTTGATTGTGATTGTGACTATAAATAGTGTAATTTTATTCTTTCCTAGGATTGGCTCTCTCTGTGGAAACTAAGCTTCTGTTTCAGACCACCAATTACTCCACACTACCAGTAATATTTAATCAGAAGAATGGCTGTGTGTTACCAAAAAGGTTCTTTGCTACAAGAACTTTGAAAATTAGAAAATGCCCCGCCTGACGAGTACAGTGAAGGTCAGGACCATTTTGTAATAAATTGTTGTATTTTAGGAGCTTGCTAGTTTTTTTTAGCCCAGAAACTAGATATTAATATTTTTATGCATATGGAAAATACTAACAATTTGAACATGGCATACTGACTTTGAGAGCTGTATGTGGTTCAATTTCCCTTTTCGAGTCATCTGAGATGATGGCGCTAATTGCAAACATAAACAGAATAGATGTTCTCTAACTGCTTCAATATAAAGATAATTTTTAAGGAAAGAAGTTTGGAAATTGCATCCATTAGGACATTTAGGCTGAAAATTTTAGAAACTCTTTAAAATTTTTCCGAATCAAGAACTTTATGGGTATATATTGTTATTACATAATGTTATATTCAAATACTATATGTAAAGTATTTAATTTTTTTTAAATAAAAGATAAAATTTTGTTTATCTCACGCCTACATTATTGAATCTGGTCCCTAACTGGTTTTCTGCTTCTACACTTTCCCTCCAATTCATGGGGTATATATTTTATCAGATCAGCCTTTTAAAATCGCACCTCTTGTTATGTTATTCCTCAATGAAATAGTTTAAAACCTCTAAACCCTTATGGAAATGACCAAACTCCTCGACCTACCATTCCAGGTCCTTAATAAACTGCCCAGAAAGTGCCACATACCCAGGTTCCAAACGACTGTCCTTCAAGGAGCCCTCTCCTTCCTGTCAACTGTCATCGAGTTTTGTTAATCCAGCCACACCCCGTGTGTCTTTAACTCATCTCTCTTTTTTCCTATATCTAAATATAATTTGCTCCTACCTTTTTCTCATTTACCTAATATTTTTACTCTTTAAGAACAAGCCAAAATCTCACACTTTCTATGGAAAATTACTAGATGATACTGTCCCAAACGACCCTTTCCTTGTCTGCTCCTGAAAATAGCGCTTCAGCTATCCACGTGTACCTTGTCATAAACCAACTTTGGTTTCAGTTGTTTAAACCTTTACCTTCCTACTCTTATTAGCCTGGAAATACTTGGAGAGAGGAGGCTTATATATGTTTTGGTTCTTCATAATATTTTGCATCCTTAATAAATATTAATAACTATAGTCTCTACCGTGTTTCTAGGTTAAGTCTTCTAGGAACTGCTTACAGTGATGAGCAAAACTGAGGTGGTTACTTACCTCAGTAACTTGTAGTGTTAGATATGTTTTTAGATGATGAAACAGATCTATTTGATTCATATGTGAATCTCAGATTTCCTAAATTCAGGGGTAATGCTCAGATATTAATTTTTTAAATTATAATGTTCCGGTTAAGGACATCATATTCTGGTCCAGTAACCTCAAATTCCAAAACGATAAAGTAATATATGAGTAAAGTAATGGAGAATTCTTCTATGTAGAAAATATTTTCATTTGTCATGAACTATGTACCTTCAGAGTAATCTAATTCAAAGTTTCTAGTTTGAATTTTTCATTGTTTTGCTTAATTTTTAAATAATTGATGATAGAATATTAAAGTAATAAAAGCTATCAAATTTTTGACAAATTTCAGCTACTCGTTTTGGCCACACAAACTATTCAGCTTTTAATATAATCAGAATTATGCATACCAGGGAACTTTTTGAAAAGTAAATTGAAAATAGCTTATTGTTGGTGGTACATTCTTAAAACTTAACAACTATAACCAATACTTGAATGTAGTAAGAGGCACATAAAACTCTAATATAAGTCAGGAATCAGTTGATAATTTTCCAGTGGAAAAAGACTTGATAATATGGAAGGTTTTTATCCCTCTTTTGGTTTCAATGATTATGCTGTTAAGTCCCCAAAGCAGCAATTTTAAGAACAGCATTTGAAAAGCTTTTCTGACCTAATTGTCAGGAACTGGTCAAGCAAATAAATGTAACAAAAGAAAGCCTAGAGAAGGAAAAAAAATAAAGAGAACTAGACTATTTTTAAGTGTGGCGAATTGTAAAAGAGGACATTTGAAGTGTATTGTTTCACATGCTTCTTAACAATGGAATATAGTTTGTTATTATTGCTTTTGCGATTATTTATTTTTTCTGATTCTACGATAATCAGTCAGACATAAATTTGTAAATGATTAAAAAAAAGTCACTTTAACTTTCAAGAACTAAAAGGGGTGTTGGTATTGAGAAGAAGCACAGATGAGATCAGAATGAGACTTAACTTGAGGCACAAGGTTCGACTTTTGATTGACATTCGATTATCAACAGGGGGACAGATTTGTCCTCCCTGGTTTCAAAAATCTGGTTATATGTTTTGTTCTTTAAAAATTCTCCACCTTTTAAAATTTAGCACATTCTCAAAAGTCATGTAAAATATGTAGCATGTGAAGTATATGCATAATCAAATATTACTCTGTTGATGTAAAATTTCTGATACAAGTATAGTCAATAAAATGATTGTTTGACAGCTCTCACTGATATCACATGCCTTTGAATACATATACATAACATGTATGCATAAAAATACATATTTAAGTTAAGTTCACCATTTCCGTTCTCACCATCAGAAGCAGATATATGAAGTAGTACTTCCATAACCTTGAATATTAGCAAATGTCATTTAGTATAATAGTAGAACTATCATAACTGATCTGTCAACGTTACTGGTTGGCTGATGCGCAAGTAAAACATAATAAAATGAACAACGTGTTTCTGTACATTATTAAGTAGTTTAGACGACGGATGAATTCTCATTCATTTTTGATCTTACCTTATGATAGTTTACAGTTGTAACGTGAGGAAAGAAAAAGATCAATTTAATAACATGTGAGGTCTTTACTTTCATAAATGAAATGGAGTTAGAGAATTATACCCAACATGGCCCATGCAAGTTGTGTGGCCATACGGTCTTTTATTAACATCATTACATTTGACTTAAAAAATGGCTTGTTCATAGATTTCTAAGAAAAGGCAGGAGCCGATGTACGTACACTGCCTTATTTCTGAGCATGTGCGAGAATACGTCTGGCAATGATAAAATGTGTCAGAAAGACACTGAGTCTATAACCAGAGAGGCTGTAATTAGAAGCTAAGGCTTACAGCTACAGTGAAGGAAAACTCCAGCCCTGGCATTTTAAGGCTAATAATGGCCAAATATAATTTGGATATTGATCTTAGTATAAAGATGGAAGAACACAAACTCAGAGAGTGAAGATGTCTGTAAAACTTTAGTTTGCATGCCTAAAGTTTTTTTAAAAATACACAATTCGTAGAGCTACTACGTATTATTACCATAAGTGTTAAATACATTTTCAGAAGAAAGAAACAATTGTATGAATCAAATATTATCCCCCTACAGTTTGGAAGGAATGGGCTGACTACTCTCTTTAGTCCAAAAAATATTTGGAGAAAGCAATTTTGGCATGCTTGAGAATCTGCATTACAGGCTTGCTCACACATTCCTCAATATACTTTTATTGACTAATAATCTAACTCCCAATGAGCGTAACTTGTGACTTTCATATTCTTCCTAGTTATTAAAGATTTCCTCTATTTTATTTATTTATTTATTTTTCCTTTTGGCTTTTCTAAGTAGAAAAATGGAAGGCATTCATGGCAGCCACAAATCTATGGGATGTTCAAAGTGTTTGAATAACATGTGGTGTGTTTGGATATATAAGAATGAGTCTAAACGGTTGCAAAGAGTCTCACATTGCAAATGATACCAGAGTTTATCCAAATTCATGTCACAAATATTATCACAGTATAGCTATTACTAGTTCAAAAGTTTGCAGAATACAAAAAAAATTAGAAAAAATATTCTAGTTTTAGGGGAGGAATGCAATTTACGTGATAGCGTATAACAAATCAACCATAAAATATCAGGTGTCCAGCCGCGTAAGAAATCGTCCAAGTGTTAAACAGAATGCATCATGACGTTTGTGACTTTTTTGTAATAGAGAATAATTTTTCTGTTCGGACTAGCTCTAAAACTTTTATTTAGTGCCGAGATTTCCTGAACCCTGTGTAGTTTGACAGACACCCACTAATTTAGAACGAAGTTCACCTAGAGAAAAACAGTGCAAAATGTTATCTGTGCCTAGTAACTGGGCAGGCGCTGTGCAGAATCTAGTGGATGAGCCGAGTTTCAGTTAACCTCCCTTTAAGGAAATTGCTAAGTCTTATTATGTCCTACTAAGAGACTAAATTCTCTTTAGCTATTATTAAAAGGCAGAAGATAGAATATTCCAAAGAAGACAATGAAGAAAGTCATGGGGAAAAAAAAGAACTAGCAAAGACTTTCCCTTATTTCAGTGCTTGGTAAGAGGTCCAGGAATTCTCAAGTGGAGATAGATTGATAGGTTAGATTTGAAGAATGAGAAAAAATAGTATGTGTATATATAAGTGTGTATATATATATATATATATATATATATATATATATATATATATATATATATATCTTTACTAAATTATTTAGTAGGCTCCATAATGAGATTTTAGCCATTTTCAATTGATTCTTTTGTTGCTATTGTGGTCTAGATAGAAATTGTGTCAAGCTACTTTTAAATTAATACTTGGACCAGAATCAGGAAGCTATGCTGGTATGTGAAGAGTACAAATGATAATTGTCATTGTGACTCTGGGGCCAAAGGTGAGAATTCCTGTGAAGTGCATTTCTTCAAATGATACTTATGAGTAAACAAGCAGCTAATTCTGGGTTATTCCGTGAGACTAAAACAACAGCCCCCATGTCCTTGAAAAGGTATTCTATACGAGTCATAATTTAAAATTATTATAAACCGAGAGCCATTTCATCATTTGGAAATGTTTTACATGTATGCATAAAATAAATTTTTAATTTTCTAAAACCTGTCTCTCTTTTTTTTAGCCATGTTATGCTAGGTAATTATTATTCTTTTATTCTTTAAATATTTATGTACTGTTGACAATTACTAATCTTTGTTTATTATTTGAAACATGTTGAGTTTTATAATGTTTTCTTTATAAATCAGTGTCTCTATTGTTTCTGACGTATTTCCTGAATTTCATAAATTTTATGTCTCTTCTGTAATAAGTTTTCTTACTTTCTACTTGCATCCCTTGATAATTGCCAAAAGAAGCATCACAGTCTCTGACCCTCCTGGAATTAATTAAAAGCAATTTTCTTAGTTCCCATCTCCTAGACTACTTTGTGATATGCTCACATGGCTTAAATTTTCAAAAAACTACGAAAAAAACGAATTGTTTTTTAACTATAATTTTACTGGAAGATAATGAGAAGAATTGGATCTTGAACAATAGTTTTAACATTAAATTTACATTTTTTGTAATTAGGTAAACAATTACAATTGTTTAATAAACTCAATTTACATAAATTTTACTAGTTTTATTTCATTTTGAGGAAGCTAAGATTTTTATTTCACCAAATATTCAGCAAATACTAATTTAATTCACCAGATAAACAAAAAAAGAAATGTTCACTTAAAAATATTTTAATATTAGGCAATTGTTTTTCTCTTCACTGGTAATCTCTGAACTCTTTTTTCTCTGGTCATTGTTTAGCAATGTGCTCTATTCCAATATTACTTTTCTTAATGTGTTAACATACAGATCATGCTACTTTGACAATTTCTAAATTTTGTAAGTGATCTCAGACTGAATACATTTATTGTTATAAAGCTTATTTATTTCATTTTGACACTGAATTTTCTTTATCAATCTATAGCCCTACAATTAAACTTGTTTTTTAAAGTATTGCAGTAATTAGAAAAAAATATATCACCGATTTGTTGGCATTAATTAGAAAAAAATATATCACCAATTTGATGTCTTATAATTATTTTGTCACATTTTGATTTACTATAATTAATTTACATTAAACTGTTTTAACTGTTTTACATAGCGTATATATTTAATAATGTTTAGAACAGAATTTAAATGTTACCATTACCTAAAATATTCATTTTGCATTTTATTTTTATTATATTTCAATATATTTCATTATCTTTCAAAATCATAAAATATTTATTTTATATTTCATTTTCATATCGAAGCCATTCTAGATTTAACTTTTGTTTAAAGAGTTTAAATTTCAAAGTGTCCTCCAGGTGTGAGTGTTCGCAGGTTCACGTTTGCATCATCCAGTTTCAAAGGGGTGATGCATTGCCAAAGCCTTGTATCATCTAATTCAAGAATTTTCTATTTGATTTCCAAATTTAGGTCCATGATATTCTAACACAAAATTTTCTTTCATGTAAAATTGTAATTCCTGAGAAATCACTTATGTTCAAAAACTATATTATCTTCCTACTTCTGATTGACATAATGATAAAATGAGACTGAATCTCAATTATGGAAAGTACATATTCATATAGGTTCATTTTCATTTTTGATTTTTTAAAATAAAAAGGGTTGTTTTCTGGTATATTTAAGTTCTGTATTTTTTCATTATCATCCAGCTTCATTTGCATATGTTTCCCAGTTTGTCCCTTCTGTTTGTAAATGTTGTTCTCGTAGATTGCCAGAGTTTAGCTATATATAATACCTATTTTTTATTTATGTATAAATGACATGCAACTGTGAATTACAAGACTGCAGGAATGGAATAATAATGAACTCATTTGCAGTGAAGTGGACTCATTATCATGCCAGCTGCTGGTATTTTCCCACCTAGTATTCTTTCTAGCAAACAAGGTCTCAGGGGAAAAGTTTTCCGTCTGGCTAAAGAAAATCATCCTGTACTTTAAAAGCCTCTTCAAGATCTAGTATTCATTGCTTTAATAATAATAATAATAATAATAATAATAATAATAATAATTTATTTTAAATCACATGCTCGTTTTTCTAGTGGCAGCTGTTTCACAATTGAATTCAATATATGCATACATATGTCAATATACTTGTTATGATAGTGCATATGAATTACATGTGAAACAAATTTTGAAGATGCATATATGTTTATATATTAGCCATATAAAATATCAATTGAACTTCAGAATATAATAAATTATATGGTGTATTGTTAACTTCAGATCTTATATAAATATATACACATATATGGATATGTTCTTAGATATATGCTGATACTGAAAAAAAAATCATCACAACTACACTGCGTGTAGCAAGGAAATGAAAATCTGTCTTATCCTTGTTGAAGAATTCTGATTTTATATATCTTATACTGATTTTAAAACTTCTTAATGAGAAATATTTGCTAAATACAAATATGCTGCAATGCCATGTAAACAACTCAACTTTTATATTTAATTTTAATATGTGTGTTCTTGAATATACTGCCATTAAATTAAGTAAGCTCTGTCTTTAATTTTCAATAGCCTAGAGGAAAACTAAATTGGAGGGCTTTCATATTTCTTTGTGCTCTGTGTAAGCCAATTATTACCACCAACACAAGCTGCTATTATACAGCATGTTAAACTCTTTCATTCCTCAAAATTCTCTCTAAAGTTGCCACCTACACTATAAAATATTTTTGAATACATTAAAAAATGTGTTTATAGCAAATTATCTCAGCTCTTCTATTTCGTTGTTCTAACTCTTTCTAGTCCTTTTTCTCACTTGGCACAGCGCTCTATGATATCTCAGGAAATAAGATATTTTTAAAAACAAAAATAAGAGCTTTCAAAATTTTTTTTATCTTTAGGTAAACATAAAAGCCAATATTTTGAAAGATTGTTGACACATTTAGAAAAATAATAGTGTAGTCACTTTAGAGAATTGAAAGTAATATGATTGTTTAAATTTGTCTTAATACACAAAGAATTTTTCTTAAATTCTCTGGCTTTGGTAGAAAATATTGTCGTGCATTTAGCACACCTTAAAATGCTGTATGTAAATCAAACAAACCATCATGTTGTACTCTTTAAACTATACGGTCATGTATGTCAATTATTTCTCAATAAAACAGAAAAAAACACTATTTGGAAAAGGCAAAAAATACTAGAAAACATGTCAACAATTTTTAATTGTTACTAATACATCACAGTGTACGCAATTATGTACAAATCAATTAAATATTCACTTCTTCATGCTACAGTATTTGTCCTCGATGTGTCAATGTAATACTGAAATACTTAGACTGCAATTTAAAAGCAGGTGCATTTGTTTCTTCCTTTTTTTTTTTTTTTTTTTTTGGCTGCACAATACATAGAACATTGATATTTTAAACACCTGGTGATTAAATTTCGGCATTTCACCCAGTTATGAGAGTCCTATAAATGACTTTTTAAAAAGGGGCTGAGTTAAGAGAAAATATAAGTGCTAGTAAAAAGAGCTGGCACCGATGTGTGATATGTCACTTTAATCTAATAACCTATTTAGGTGAAGTAAGTCTACTTCACACATATTATTTTTTTCTCATGCTTTACAAAAAAAAAAAAAGGAATAATTTCCTAGGAGAATAAAATAAATGTATATAGAGTATTCACATTTGCTCCATAAGAAGCAAACTATTTTTAAATAATTAGCTCAAACAATACGACCGGGTGGTGTGAGCAATACCTGTGGGTGTGCCAGTTGTAAGACGCCCAGGCCAATCTGCAGGAGATAATTTAGCAGTAGGAGCATCTGGCTCCTTGGCAGGCTCTTTAGGCATTTTTCTTGGCATCAGTTAGTTACCTCTAGGTTGATCACTTGATGATGCATTTTAAAAGGTCTATGGATTATTTGGTTAACAATTAACCTGTGCTTATCCCTTTTCCTTTTTAATCAATATTGCCTCTATTAGGTCAATGCAGTGTGTGTGCGCATGCGTGCACGTGCGTGTGTAAGGGCCTCAAATCTTTACTAATAGCCTGAAATGTAAAAAATATTTGGAGATCATATTATTATAGAAAACTCTTCCTCAAATCTGTAACTCTTTCCAAGTTATGATACAGCTACCTTAAAACAAGTCTGATCAAATAATATAACATTGAATATACGTTGAGTTACATAATGACGAAGTCTCCCACTTCCAAACTTAGGTAGAAAAAACCTAAACAAAACAGAAGACCACAGGCTAGATTCTTGACTGTATATGGTTTCTGCCTATTGGAATTGACTGAACAGAGACAGGTCCTATTAGTCGAGCTGTGAGAAAACTCAAGTAGAGTATAACTATTAATGCCAATGAATTATTTCTGTTACATGAGTTACGTTAATTTTCTTGAAAAGCTTTTTCAAAGGTCCCTATTTAAAACAAGATATGAAATTCTACTTTTTAACACAGAAGCAATCATCTTTCTTTGCAGAAAAAGTTTGTTTTCTGTAGATCTTCTCTAAAAATGATGATTAAGCATTTGGCACTTAACAAATTCCGCCATAGTTTATATTAATATTCATATGTAGTCTTGCTCATGAATATAAGCATATGTGAATGTGTATATTTAGGTACATATGTATGAATTAGGTTGAATTTTGGGCCTATTTCTTTATCCTATGCTGTACCCACGCACGTGGCCTTGACTCTCCTCTAATGGTGAAAAGTCCTCCAACTTTAACTGGGTTATGAGCCTCTGACTTGCATTGGCCAAAGCAATGCTCACAAACCTAATGTAAGCAGACATTTGAAATACACTTGTGGAGTGAAATCACTCTCTTATGCCATGGTCATTACTAAAAGAAGAGGTTGCCTAGGCCACAAGTGAACTTTAATGAGTCAGTCCACAAGCATACAGCCAAACCCAGGCTAAAAGAGCATAAACTCCCCAGCCAACACCAGGATCCATGAGAAGAAATGCTTATTGTCATAGGCCACTGAAAGTCTTTGTTGCTATGCAGCAACTGCTGACTGATGCAATGTACTTGACATTTTCTATGTGCCTACAATCATTACTGTGTATTCAACTTTATATAATGTTTGTATAATTTGGGGTGGTGAAGACACTTTAGCAGGAAAAGGAAAACGTAAGCTATAGCAGGAAAGAATAACTCTTAGCCATGAAAGAAAAAAATGGGTAAATGTCTGCATAAAATTTTCTTGTGATAGAAGAATCACAAAAAACAACTGAATTAAAGTAGGTATAATATATATATAAAGCACACATAAAGAAAAAATAATATGTGTGAAATGGTAAGTCGTTAATATGCCATTAATTTTTACAAATAATTAAAAACAAATCAGTGAAAATCAGTAAATACTTTGAATAAGAAATTTATGAAAAAGGAAATATAAATATAAAAAAATAAAATTACATTTGGATCTCACAAAAAAAAGATAGCTTGTTTCACCAGCCGTATTGGCATCAATAAAAGCAAATATTAATATCATTTCTTGCTGGAGAAAGCATGGGGCAGTGGATTATTCAGATTAAAAAGCTGCAAACTTTCTGGAAGTGGTATGACGTGATCGAATTACGAAAAAGAAAAAAGAAACAGACCCACTTTTCCCTGTGTAAAAGAATGGTAATTCCTTCAGTAAGACAGAATTTTCCCTACAATTCTATTTTACTGAAATTACACATATATGCAAAAAAGTGAAACACAAAATACATTTCTACCACACGTAGTGAACGGTCTCGAGAGGTATTGTACATTATCAATTATTCTTGCCTTTATGAATTTCATTACTCAAATCTTATTCATCTGGCAAATCCTAGCTCCAGTTGTTTCTTCAATTCACTTTCATTCTACATTCCTTGTTTACTTAAACTCTTTATTTCACAAATTTTTGCACATGTCAGAAACATCAAGCTGCAAGCTGAATGATTCCCTCATCGACATCATTGCCAACTCATCATCTAAACTGCTAAAAACTTGAGAACTGGGGTTGACTTTTTTTTATTATTTCCCCGGTCAATCACAGAACAAAGCACATTGACAGGTATAGAAAAGGCACTTGGAAATATTTTCTGCTGGTTACATGATTTTTTGTATTGCTACCCAAATTATTCAAGAAGCTCTTTAAAAAATTTCTCTTGACTTTCTCAATTTTTCCTTCAACATGTTGTTAAAACATTTCTAAAACACTGTTAGAACAAATAATAAAATAAAAATATAAAATTAAAAAATCTAGTATCTCTGATGGGTTATCACGTTAAGTTCCAGGCCTACAGACATGAAATATGTTAACTCTAAAGAAAAATATTTTTGTTACAGGATTTTTTTTTTCTCATTTTTACAACAAAGGAGCCATTTTGACCATCAATTCTTTAATGCTAAAAAATACTATATGGAAATTTCCTCTGAGCTCTACTTATTTCAACAATAATGCTACTTTAAAAGAGATCCTGAAGAAGGAGTTATGACCTTCTTCCTAACAATAAAAAAGAGCATCGTATCATCCGCATTAATGGTTGACAACAGCCACCCACAGGACAAGTATAAAAACCTGGTCCTCGCTATTTTGCTTATCTAGCGTGCATGTTCTTATCAATTCCTCTTTTATTGGATTAGAAAGGGAGGCATCAAGATGTGCGTTCTGCATTGATCTTCCCACTTTCACAAGACGTATTCCTCATCATCCGCTTGCCTCGGAATGACAAGAGTAAAAAGTCCTGAAAACCAATACTTAACATTTATAGAACACGTGAGTCCAAAAGGCACTACACGTACATTAACTCATATAATAATTTATCGTAACAAACTTATGGTCGCTTTTATTTATGATTCTGTTTTTTGCATGTGAGATGGAGGGGATTATCAAGATTAAATTATGCATCCAAGTTCTATTCAGTAAATTGAATAACCAGTTTTACCGAATCCAAGTAATTCAAAAGTTTGACTTTCTTCTCAAACTTTGCTCTCAAAATATGTTTCCCTCATTCCTACCCTAAGAATTTTAAGGAAAATTAAAAAAAACACATATATACTCACGTACTCGTGTCCACACACGAACAAGCATACAGAACAACAAAACTTGACATGATTGAAAATCCATAAGCTACATTTTACTTAAACTCATAACATTGTTCATAACCTTGAATACACATTAGATTCACCTCAATAATCTTGAAGAAACACTGTCCCTAAATCTGATCCCAATCATAGTCCAAATTGCAAAAAAAAAAAAAAAAATGTCCTTGAGCGAAATAGCCAGCATTGAGAATGCTGAGTGTGATACAGAGACTCCATTTATGCCACAGTGTATTTTTCTAGTTATAACTTGATAAGCAGAATGTTATTCTGTGAAAAAGAACATATTCGATCTATAATCTAAAAGATTTTTGTCTGCTTTTCTCATTAGGCTTATTATCTTCCCTTCTAAGGGAAACTGCCTTGAATGAAGTTGTCCTCTGTTGTGACTGTCAGAATCTTCAGATCTAGGGCCGCTAAACTTCAGGACATTTTACATTAATCCCCTTTTGTCTAAATGCTAATCTGTCACCTGGCTGGGAAACAGTGTGCAGGAGTCCTAACTCCTTTCTCATGCAGCATTTTACAGATCTGTAAGTGAATTATTATTCCTTTACAGGCTAAGATTCGTGTTAATGGATTACCCAGAACTACATCGAGTCTTAAATGTCTTTTCATGTAGCTCATTATTTACGAGTAGTATAAAATCTGTCTGTGAAAGCATCCAGGCTGCCTTTCTCATTGCCCCTGCCTTGTTCATCTCCAACTTCTAGTGCATAACGGGAACGTAAGTATTTGTTGAATGAATGCTAAAGAGTTATACATAGGGTTTCAGTTATTTTTTTTCTGTTCATTCTGAACTGTTCTTTCCAGACATTGTCTGTTTTGAATATTTAGGATTACTAGCTGAAGTTGAGATTGAAAACAAAAAGTGCCTTAAGAATTTGTTACAAGTGTCATCAAGGGCATCTTCGTTTTACAAATCTTTCTCAGCGTGTACATGCAAAAATGCAGAAAATAAGGGCACTGCTTAGATTAGGGAAGGCTGACATTCTCCTAGAGATTTAGGAAGGAAAAAATATTTGATCAGCAGTATTGATTTCTTCAACTTAATATTGTTTCCTTTCATCTCTACATAAAGATTTTATTTATTTCTCTTTAATTATTTGCATTGGATCTTCTTAAGTCTCCCTGTGTTCTTTTATCAGCACAAATATTCCAAATGACCCATCATGTCTCGATATTGACTGTAGTACTTTTCCAAATTGTTTTTTGGTATGCTTACCAAGTTTTGATTTAAATTCAAATTATTAAGACGTGGTTCCATAATGCAGTCGTTAGCGCCTCTGCTTTACATGCAGAAGGTCCTGGGTTCACACTCCAATGGAGCCACAGTCCATCATAGTCTACAGCCAGGTCACTCTGAATAAGCCTGATGTCTGTTCTCGAAAGCTAAGCAGGGTCGGGCCTGGTTAGTACTTGAATGGGAGACCACCTAGGAAGACCAGGTGCTGTAGGCATAAATAATAACAAATTAAATTTAAAAAATTCAAATTATTAATAATGTTTTTTATCCAATTCTTTTCTCTCCTCCTCTAGTCTTCCTTTCTTCTCCCTTTCTTTATGCCTTTCCTCCCTATTTTTGCTTTGCCCCTCTGTTTGTTTTCTATGGCCTCTATGTTTTTTTGGCCCGATGTCTGAACAATTATTGCTTCCAATCTCTTGAATATTTATTAAAAGAATTATGCCATTTATTTATTGAAATAAAATTTATTTAAAGATGGACTACCCACAAGGCACTGCGGTAGGTGACAGGGCACTGTAACTATAATATAGTGTAAAGGGAGGAGAGGAAAAAGCAGTAGGTAAGACAAGTGTAAAAGAATTTTGCTGGTATTTCTGTTCTTCGAACAGTGTTCATCCTTTTAAAATTTCACTCTGACGCAAATGCAAACTTTCACATATATTCTTTGGACCTTGACTGCCATTCTCGCCTGCAGACTTGGAAGTAATATATCTCTCTTCGATGACCTCCGAATCCTCTGCTATCATTAAAATAACTGAAAAATAAAATCATAAAAGCACAACCCGTAGCCAATGTGAATAAGGATGTATCCTTATATGTTTTCTACTATAAAAATAATTAATTCATCACTAATGAATTTAAATTTTATTTTATGGCTTGTTATAATTAGCAAGAAGTGCATTTCACACTCCACTTTTCTTTCTAGGAGTTATACTGGCTAACGTAGAATAAACTTTTTGCTCTTGTTTCTGGTTCATCACCTGCTCAGCTAGCCCTCTACATGCGATTAAGTAGTCATTTATATTGTGAGTACCGAGATATAATTAAATGGCTGCCCATCGCTATTGTAAATGTATCTCTTTCTGATTTGTAGATTAAAAAAAAAGCAAATAACTTTTCTAATTAACATGCTAGAGCCTATGGTGGTTTTCCCAAAGTAATTTTCTCTTGTGTTGTATTTTTTTCTTTTTAGATAATTATTGATGAACCTAAGATCTCCAAAATGTCCCAATTAGTACTGGATGCTGAGTTTTCTTTGCAAGCACTCAATTGCATCCATCCATCACCTAAGTAATATTTAGAACTGAGTAATGCAAATCCTAAGTAAAGGATATAGTGCTCTCCACTGGAGCAGAATGGCTTCACACCTTTTTCTCTTCTAAACTCCGTTTCTCCAGTGTTATTATCTTTATTTATCCTTTTTTCGAAATCTTTTCTTCCCCCTTATGCAGCGTCCAGTCTAATCCTGTTTGTCTCTCAGGTTCCATTAATGGTCTTACCGCTTTCATCTTTCCTTTATCTTTTCTACATCTGTTTTTTCCTTTCACATTTTTTCCTTTTATTGTTCTCTACTATTTTCTTTCCTCTTATTTCTAAGGCTCCCTATTTCTCTGCCCATTTCTTTATTGTTTTCTTAGCCCGTTCAGATTTTTTCCAACAGCCAGGCGTGAATACTTCTATTTTTGTCTCTCTTTCTAGACATGCGATCTCTCATGCGATCTTCTCAATCGGCTTTGCCTTCTTTCTACTTCTCTCATTTTCTTGTGCCCAAACATAGCACGTTGAACTCTCCTTTCCCATCTCCTCTTCCCCCAAAATATTTGGCCTTCAGTTTTCTCCTTCGTGTTGTCATCGTGTGCCACATATTAAGGCAGTTCTGAGAAACAGAATTGTTAATACTTTAAAACATATAATCGTGTACATAGCTCCTGTACATCTGAAAAGGCTCTGAAAAACATTAACAAGTCAGGTAAGACAGGGATTTAGACTGGAACCAAGAGCAAATAAACCATTCATGGGGAAAAGAAATATTTCATAAGGTGACAAGTAATCCTTCCCCAAATGCTTAAGTCGTAAAAAATGGTTTTACATTCAAGAGAAAAAGCCCCTTGTATGGCAGCCCTGAGATGACCATTTTAAATAGAACTATATGAGATGAGCTTATCTGAAACTTACAAAGCCGACATAGAGATATCCTGCTTACTAAAATGAAAACTGATATTCATTTCCTTAATTAATTGATCAACGACAAGCAGCATGTTATTGGAACTCTGTATGACTAGAATACAACAGCATACATTAATTAGCACGGCTCAGCAATTGTTAAACATTAAGTGATTCTGTGCTGGTTGACAAATTGTCATTACTTCGTGAGTAAGCTTCAGCCTCCCCAGCCAGTGTGGACCTCCTCCGGCTCCCCCCATAGTATGGTTCATGTCAGCCAGCAACTGAAGAATTGATGCCTAGACCAGCGGGAGCCTTATCTATCTGCCGCAGTGCCCATTCTAAGCATCTGTTCAGATCTGTTGCAATTCTGAATTTTACTTTAGAAAATTGGAAATAAAAATAAAATGCCCTTTTGGTTAAACTCACAATCTTGGGCATGCAACTCGTGCACATTGCATGAGAGTTATGCACAAGTTACGCGAAAGCCCAGTGGAAATGTTAATAAATGATATAACCTATGCCTTGAACTTTCCCATATGTCACCTCATCTAGCTCTGAAAGGAACTCTGCAGCTGTGCTGGTTTCTGGTGGGGAGGTGAGGCTGGAGCTGAGCAGGTGTGACTGGATGCTGTGGAGGGTGTCTGCCCTCCTGCTCTGCTCATTTATATAGTGTCTCAGTGAAGAATAAACTGCGTGCAGTGATGTTCCAGACCTTACATGATGTAAACTTGCCAGGCATAACTCCCGATGTTCAGTTTTATATGTAGGTGGCTGTCACCAGCTGATGGCAACAGCATATACTTCTAAAGGCAATAAGAACAGGTAGACATTAAAAAAAAGAAAAGTGAAATCTCAGCATATATATACATTCTCTATATATGGGTACAATAAAGATTTTTTAGCAAGAAAATAAAACGATTAGATTGTAAATGTGAAAGCTCATTAATGAACAATCTAAATGAACAGCTTTCAAATAAAAGTTGCAAAACATATCAAAAATTAGATGTCATAAGACTCACTATTAAATTAACTGGTTTTTAAATTTCTCATAGAAAATAGCTGGTCTGTTAACAGATGCTAACATTACTCTCACAAAGACCCCAAATAGATATCTACCCCTCAACTTGACATTCACAGCCATATACAGTCTGGCCCCAAACCCATTGAGCTCCATACAAGGATTCTAGCTAAAGTTCACATTTGCCTTATTCTAAATATTTGCCATACTTTGATTCATCATTAATGCATTCCACTAGATCTGGAATGCAGTTTCCCTGTAGTTATCTATCCAAATCTTACTCTATTCATCACCGCTCAGTTTGAGTGTCACTGCTACACCAAGCCTTCGTTCCTGCTCATAGAGCAGAGAGGCCTGTCTCTTCCAAACTCACTCTGCATTCAGTGTCCACCCACTTCTGGTACTTATCACATTCAGCCGGGCACTGTTGTTAATTGACTCTGTTTCAAATCTTCCTTTTAAAACCATGAGCACTTTGAGACCGGGAATTAAGTCATCATTCATGTGTACAAGGTAACAGTGCATAGCAAAAAGCCATGATCAGAAGAAGTACTTAATGAATAATTAAGGAACATAGCATAAGCAACATTACTTGGCCACAATCAAGAACCAATATATATATATATTGGTTCTTGATTGATATATATATAGGCTTCATAAAAAACATCTAAAATGTTGGATTATAGCTCAGACTATTGCATACCTAATCGCTCTGCTGGCTACAAGTGGCCTTGAATAGGATTATATTAAACATTGATTGCGAAAGATAGTGAGAGAGTAATAATAAACCAAAGGGGGCGATTGAACAAACAAAATTAAGGCAATATTAAGGCATTCAGTTAAGTTGTAAGATATTAGTTTATTTTTTCCTCCCATTTGTAAATTCTTTATATTAAACTTTAAGAAGAATATTGGATTATTTTGCCATACAGAGTGAAATATTTGCTGGATTTATTTGTGCATCTCTAGCTTCAGGGTTCTTTAGCAGAAGAAATAATACATTTATGAAAAAAATAAGTTATTTTGGTCGAAATTTCATGAAGTTACTTGAGTTATCTCTTCTCTCAAATCTAGTTCTTATAGCGTGTTAGCTATATGTTCTATGCTGTCTGGAACTTTAGGAGTGTGTTTTATGTAAGGCAGAACAGAGTGGTGGAAGATCAGAAAATAAGAATTTGTTATAAAAATATTGATTTTATATTTAAATATATCAATGACTTCAGTATCAATCCTGATCAAGTCACGGATAATCTCGGACATTTTAATATTCCATTACTGCTTCACCGCAATGTCTCCCACAGGACAGTAACTACTTCACAAAGAGAATAGCATGGCAGTTGGGACCCCTTGTGTTAATTCCTATTTCTACTCGACACTTAATGTTTTCTCAAGTTGATTAGATTTTCTTTTTTGCTTTTATAACCAGAAGTCAGTCAATTTCTCTCTTTCTGTCTCTCTCTTCCATATTAATGTATTATGTATTAGAATTAAGTTTATAACATGTACTGTAAGTGGAATTATATATGACGAATAAATATACATATTGTGCATATATATATATAATAAATGCTCATTGAATGTGTTCTGTTAACATCCTATATACCTTAAAAGAAACCCCATTTATAGGTTGTTCAAGAATTTTAGAGTTTTGTCAATTATATTGTATAAGATACCTTGTTTACATATGTATAATACATATACACATATACATGCACAGGCAATATATGTATATACCTATATATTCAAATGTTACATTTTAAAATTTAATCAAAAAAAAATTGGTCTCTGTTTTCTTCTCAATTTACTCGTGCTTATTACCAAAGGAAAAAAGGAGCCATTTGTCTGTAATTGGGCAATGGGTCGATAGATCCATATCTAACAAAGAACTGTTAAACACCACCACTTTTGGGGTGGAAAAGTTTGCAGTTATCAGCCCTTCAATTTAAGATATAAGAGGATTTTAACTGCCCACTGAGGGAACCAAGAAATATCTACAATCCAAGTATTATTAAAAACTCCAGACCTAGAAATAATCCCTGAAGGGGAAAAATAAATGAATAAACACCTTGACATGAGCCCATGAAAAGTTCTTCAAAAAGATAGAAAGAAACAGGTGCAGAGCGAGATGGTGACCAGGAGAGCAGCACACGAACAACAGAAATGCTTGCGAACATCTGCTTTGCATTCCATTAAAATCATTGCAATACACTCTAAAAAAAAAAAAGATGAAAATGAGAGAATTCATGTTTATTTCGTGTTCTACGGTGAAAAGGGAGCTTACTGAGCTCAAATATGATTAAAATTTCTGGAAAAATAAAGATATAACTGGAGAATTAAAATCTGTGTTGGAAATAGTAAAATCTAAAATTGATACCAAGGTTAAGTAAGTGATGTAAAGAATAAACTTGAGAATGTTTTTCCCAGAATTAATTGGCACGATATTCCAAGGACTTAGAGATGACCATGACCTCCCAGAAGCCAAAAACAAAGGCAAGGTTCAATTCTGGACTACACAATATCTATTTTCATTTCAATAATCAAAACAAAGTTTATGTGGAAAATTGATATGAAGAAGTACGTTGTCCATGGGACAGCTAGTTGAAATGTAACTTTCAGGGATTAGATTTTGAATGGTTCTCTCATTTTGTTTTATATTCAGAAGATTCTTGGAAGAGATGAAATTATCATTAGTAGCATGTGCCACAGAAAATGTCTTTGAAATAGGACTTTTAACTTCAATTACCATAGCAATTAAAGAATATTAACATTGGAAATAACCCCGGTTTTAAGTAATTATTCCATAGCTAAGGTTCAATACATAGCAAACCAATTCCTTTTTGAAAATTCTGGAGTAAAAATGTCCTTAAAACACTATTTTAAAGATGTTCTAAAATTAAAATGACCAACCTTAAAATATCAGCTTTTAAAAATAGTTCTCCTCCTCCTGAGACCTAATAAACCAAGCTGTTCTTTTTTTTTTCCCCCTTCCTCAGAGGGAAAGGACATTTTATGACTAAGCTGTAAATCGTTAACTGTATACTGTTATAATTGAAATGCTGACATAGTCTTAACTATAATGGTGAAATCTGCATCAACTCAATCTCAGCTGCTACACAGAGATACAATCAAGATACCATCTGATATTTTGGCAGGTGAAGAAGGGTACTGCTCAAACCAATACAATTCGATTCTCTTTGAGATACCTTTAGCTATACATAAACATTCTGTGTTTCTACATCTGCATATTCTATCCATTTAAAAGAAAATAGAAATCCCTCACGCTTTTTTCAGATTTCAAAACTGGCCTCACAAATAACTCAAATGTGCTTCCTCTTCATATATTCAGAATGTATTTGTTTGAAAAGATCTGTGAATGTCAAGATATAAAACAAGCAGCCAAACGTTACAGGACTATCCCGACATTTCAACTTCAAATTGTACTCATACTATATACTATATTCATACTACAAACAGGTGGCATTTTATCTATACTTATACTACAGACAGGTGGAATTTTATTTCTACCTCGTGTTTTTTTCCACCTAACTTCTATTTTAGTTTTTTTCTATTCCTTCTCTGTGATTACCACGTTGTAAGTTCTTTTGTGGGTAGAGACCATGAATTAACCATCTGTGCATTTTCCACAGGGGAGAATAGGTCTTTATAAACTTTCATAAATAATATTCCTGAAATTATTAATTTATTATTATTAATTTAACAAAACTCTAATACAGCTGTTAAATAGTATTTTCTTTCAATTTTTTACCCAGTGAAATTCTTGATGTAGTTTGACATCTTGTTCCGTTTGTGCAACCAGAGATACCATTTCTTGTTAACATTTTTTTTTGACTTTCTCGCCTTTTTTGATCATCAAGTAAGTGCCTAATGACTTCAGAAAATGTCCAAATATTATGCCTCTTCTCAAAGAACTGCCTTTTACGTGCCTAACTATCAAAAGAGAAGAAAGCGTAATGTGGAAAAAGTTATTTTTAAAACCCTGTCCTCTATTCTACAGAGAATATAAATTTCAAAAAATGTGACTTCCCAAACATCTGCTCCGTAAGCAGCGAAGCCTGGCCGGAGTGCTTCTGAGTCCTCCTGCTGCCAAAAGCACCCTGTGTCGGGGAGGAACGGCTGGCTCCCACACTGGAATGGATCAAAAAGGAGGGCAGGGTACTGCGGGCTAGAGAAAGGCAGCGGCATGGGAGAGGACAGAGTGACAAATTCTCTCAGAAACCACCTACCACTTGCTTTGTAACTGTAGTGTGGTTTATTCCATTTCAGAAGGCGAATTAAAACGCAGGAGATGGTTAGAGATGCTACTTCATCTCAATGGAAAACAAAATTAGGTACAGATGGTGAGGATCTGCTCTCTTACCTGGAATTGTAAAGGTGGTACTTTGTCACTGAATAGCCTCACTTGGCTGAAGTCATACAAATCACAGTGGGTGATTTTAATGTTTTAGGCAATTATTTCTCTCATCTCCTAATCCCTCAAATGATTTCTAGAGTAAAAAAAAAAAAAAATGCCATTCTTATATAATTGTGCTGACTCATGTTTGAGATATAAAAATAAATCAGAAACTATTTGTTCAATATATCGTTCGAGATTAAAAAATAAAGTACAGAAAGAGAGGAAAAAATCTCAACACTTTTAACGGAATCTGTAAAAGTTCAGCAAACATTTTCATCACACAGATGATTAGTAGTGAGCTACATGCTGAGGACTGAAGAATAAAAACGATGTGTGATGTCATTGGCACTTGTCTATAAAAGAAGCGCTGGGGAAGGCTGGAATATTTTATTTTCTTTGACTTTGTTCTTATTTCACTTATCCTTAAATATGAAAAAAAAATTTAATTATAAAAGAATTCAAACATTCAGAACAGGACAACAAATAATATCAGATACACATGTACTCACAATTTATTAAAAGTTAATAATTGCCATAAGGAATGTATGGGTATGCTGTGTGTGTACATTTATATATGAAAATATCATGTATATGTTTTATTAATATATTATTATATATACTATTAACCATTCAATATGTTATTTGTATGTTATATTAAATATAAATAATATTATTCATATATTTTACATGGAATATATTGTGATTTATTATGAAACAATGGTTTTACATTTGGTTAACTAGTCCATCTTTTGGCCATTGCTTTTTCTTGCCATCTTCATCATATTCCAAGTTCATATATACATATATATGGCTCTTTTTCTTTTATCTATTTCTCTATCCTTATGCTATGACCACACTGACATACTGTCTGTGCAATAAACTTTACTATCTAATATGACAAATTTCAGCTTGTAAATTTTATACATGTAAAATATATATAACATATATATAACATAATTTATAATATAAATACATATGTAATTTATATACATACATATATAATTTTAATAGGTCTAATCTGATTTCTATTTTTTCTTTAATTGTTTTGACAATGCATATATTTTTAGGAAATAGATTATTTTGTTTAACTTCCAAATTTGTTTACCCAAATTTGTTCACATTATTTAATCTCCTATTATTGAAGAAATTCTATTGACACATCAGTTTTATCCAGTACAATTCCAAAGGATATGATAAATATTTTATTCACAATATTAATCTTTTCAAAAAATTCAATGAGATCATTTGTACTGATGTTTTGCAACACAGTGTTTCTAATTATGTCTCACTTTTCAATTATAATGATATTCCCTGTGACCTCTCTTATTTTTTCTTAACCAATCTTGCATGACGTTTGTCTATGTCTGTATCTTTTCAAAGAAATCTTTGGTTTTGATTTTGTCCTGCCAATAATAGTTCATTAGTTTCTTTTCTAGTATTTAATATTTTTTCTCTCTACTTTCTTTGAGTGTGTTCCATGTTTCTTTTTTTGTTGTTATTACTGAATTTTTTTTAAAAAAAATTGAAGCCAATATATTAATCTTTTGCCTGATGCATTCAATCCTTACATTTAATTGCATGTTTTCATACATTGCAATACAGAAATTTCATTCTTATTCTATGCTTACTGTATTTACCATGTTTTCCTCTCTATACTTCCCACCTTTAGGTGGATCAAATTTCATGTATTTCCTTTTCTTTTCTTTTGATTCTTCTTACTTGGAAGTTATATATTCTATTTATCATTAAGAATTTAATAACAAATATTGGCTTAATAATATTTAATGTTTTCAAGGCTCTAAAGTTTTCTCTTTATATAATGCTTTAAATCTGATTTCTGATATGCTGATTTACTTAGTATTTTAATTTTCCTTTATTTACTACCCAAATCACTATTATTTTTATATTAACTTTTGTGATTAGTGTTTATTTAAATTTATCATTAAATTTACCAATTTATTTGCTCAGCATCATGTTTTTGGTTTTGTTTTTAAGTTTGGTTTTCTTCTTTCTTAACTACATTTCTTATAATACATTAGAATTTGTAAGTGGATGATACTAGTGTTTGTTTTAATTAAAATGTTACCTCACTGTTAATC
Source organism: Pteropus medius (assembly GCF_902729225.1). Lineage (NCBI taxonomy): Eukaryota > Metazoa > Chordata > Mammalia > Chiroptera > Pteropodidae > Pteropus > Pteropus medius. Next base: position 7,898,187 of record NW_024340849.1, read on the forward strand.
TTACACATCAGTTTATCTGAGTATAGGAATGTAAGTGTTTTATTTACATATTGTGACTTGAAACACTAGAATATCAGTTTTGTCATGTTTCAAAAAAGGTTTCTCAATTTTTCAGGGTGTTAAATTATTTGTTTTGACTTTTATTACCTTTGTATTACTTCTATCATTTTATGCATACTGATTTTATACTTCTCACATTGGTTAATTATCCCAGATCCTTCTGTACTAATTACTGTGATTCTACCTCTTGATGACTTGTTTTCCCATGTGGCTACTAAACTTTAACAAAGATTGTTATTCTCAGAGAATGATATAAGTTATGAGTATATTTCTACAACATGGCTTAAAACTGCCTCTCTCAGAATCACATTGCTTCCAAGGACACAGATCTAGTGATAGGATTATTTCCTTAGCTTGAATTTTTTAAATCATATGAGCAGAGTAAGTTGCAACCTCACAATCATAGATGGTACAGGGTTGAGATGTTTCTGTTTTATAAAAAAATCTTTATATTTCTATTAAAAATTGTTAGACGAAAAGCTTTCTTGCCATTTTCCTTGGCAAAGGTTAGCTTGAAATACAGCTTTCTGACCCTAGTTTTTTGTTATTTGTCAAGAAAATGCTGACACTGTGGTTTATCTGCATTCATGATAGTTTCTCTGTGTTCTTATTGCTAATAATAACTAACCATTGGAACTGATAGATCTCTCTGTGACTAGCATAAACTCTACTTTGAAAAAGTCCATAAAAATCCAGTCTTTGGAATTTATATTGTTATCATTAGTTATACTTGATCTTATTAACTAAAATATATGAGAAAATGTACTTGAAAGAAGTATGAGAGCAAATGACCAGGTGAGAAAACCAAATTAAGAATCGTTGATATATATAATAAATAAGAGACTTTACGAATGAATTTAAAAATAGTGAAAGGAAATGTTCTTTTTTTCTGAAGACTAAGTAAGATATTGTGACTGGCCTGCTATAAAAATGTCTTAAAGGCGGTTAGATATTAGGAATACAATTAAGAAACTAACATTTGGAGAAGATGGTATTATACTGATATGTGTCCCTGAACATTCCTTGAATATTATTAAAAATCAGTGCAAATAGTATTATCATTACCTTCATGGAAGAAATTAATGTCTTCAAACTGGATTAATCGACTAAAGTCACCTTACCATGGCAAATATACTGTGACCTAATATTTCATTTCTTAGAATCTTGTGACTACAGACACATGCTATAAGTTTGTGGATATACAAAGTTTTTCTCATATCATTCTGGTAAAATCGGGTATATTGTTGCCGAAGTTTACAAAATGCATTAAACTGGGGTAAAATGTGAATGTGTTCTTGAGAGGAAGATTAAATAATGTTCTTCCAGAAGAGTAATGTAAATTGGGCCCAGACATCGGAAGTAATAATCATATACCCCCATCCCCTTACCCTTTTAATTATATAAATTAGTGGTGACAGAATGAAATTGAATGTAATTGTGCAAGGATAGCAATTTTTCTTCTCAAGCATCTTCTTGAGTAAGGCACAGAATCAAGTAGCCACTGACATTGCCAAATACATTTAGGAATATTCTATAGTAAACTATAGCTGTGTTAAGAGGTCCGGTTACCTGGACATATTCAGCATGAAACATAACATGCCCTTTTAAATTAAACTTTGCAAACAATGAAGACATAGCAACGACAACAAAAAAAAAGTCTAAAGCATCATAAAAAGTGTTGTTGGGCTTTGAGAATTAGTTCATTTCCCCAGCTTCCTGCAGTTGGGATGGTCTAACGGTCGTATAATAAGAGAAGTTGGAATATCTCAAAAGAAAATTATTTTCTTCTACTAATAAATAGTATATAATTGATTAATTAATGATTTATAGATCTCACAATTAGAGAGAGAGAGTCTGACTTGAAGACAGAAAGAAAAAAATACCTGGTGTGTTGTCATTGTTCAATATATTGACCATGACTTGTCATCTCTTGATAAGTGATAAGTTGAAGATTCTGCAAAATCATACTGTGCCAAGAGTTTAATGAAGGATCTTTTATTTTAATGCCAAGGAGATTTATTTAGAGGCAATTTAGTCCAAGATATTCATTATTTATGGGGAAATTAAGGCCAAATATTTCGAGTTGCTCCAAATCACAGGTGGCTGGTGACACGGTTGGAACAGAATCCATGTCTCCTAATTTACCTTGCATCCATGAAACCTAAAACTAATTTAAAAATAATGATAATAGGTATCAAAAATGATCATCAAGGGTGCATTTAATTGGCAGACAGAAAAGAATCCAAATTCTCAAATGACAAATGACTTAGGAAACAAAAACTTTTCCCAAAGTTTAGCATAGAATGCTTAAAAAAGGTGATTTTCTTAAGGTGGGGAAAAACATGGTCGTTTCTTGTTACAGTGACTTTGACATTGTGAAATGAAACTCTTTCCTAATGTGCTTGAATTTGCATATGCGGTGGTTCTATTCTTCCACCAGGGCCTGTTACAATGAGCTTTTGCAGGCAGAGCTAAAATTTCTCATTTACTTGAGGCTAAAAATTAATGACCTTGGTTCATTAGGAGAGTAGGCTAGTGAGGTCAGGAATTGAAATCTTTATTTAAGCTACTGATTTCTTTCCCCTCCAAGATCCCAAATCAGTAATGTACATTCATCTATTTTCTCTCTTTGAGTCAGTAATGACAATTCGATCACGATGGAATTACTACAGAGCTACATTGTAAAGTTGAGTTCTTTTTTCTAAAATTTCTCTCCTAGCTTTATTCCTCACCCACGAACCTTTCCTCTTACCGCCATTAACATTGTTTCCTAATAGTAGGTGCCTAAGGTGCCTTTGTCCCTGGAACTGTGACATATTCAGTAATCTCTCTAGCAGTTATAAATGACGAAGGAAAAACACTGGTGAAATATTTGAAATATATATTATAAATATTTAGTTGTGACAGAAATACGATCCCAAACAAATGCATGAATAATGAAAACAAAACATACACAGTGACTTTTATAATATAAATTTTGTTACATTATAAACTGGAAAAATTCTATAGTCTCCATAAATTTATTTTATTTCTCAAAGCATTTTTATATATCTACTAAGAATACTGTTATAAATGTGTCCATAGCCTTAAAACTCATGAAGGTCATTGTGTGAAGTCTGTCAAGATAACAGTATCTATATCCACACTCTGAATATAGTAGGCTCTAAATTAGCAGGTTCTTTGCAGGATAAGGACCTCCAAATCTTTAAATCTTGAGGCTTCTCCTCTCTCAGCTACTATCCTGAAAGAAATATGTATAGGAGACATGCTATTTATTACTAGTTGGGCCTAGTATTAAATAAATTGTAATAAAAATAGTAATAAAAGTAATAAATAAATTGGATCTTATCCAATTCATCCAGGTGCTCTTGGCTGAATTGTTTTTGAGGTACCCGGGGCTTTTTCACTTAGACTTCAGGAAGTCCTCTGATGCCTGTCCGAGGCTTGTTCACAAAGTCCAGTCTGGTTTCAGCTTTGGCTTTCAAAGAGGTATTCTTCTAAGTGAGAATTCCAAATAAGATAAGGTAAGAAAACAATTATTTGAATGCAAAATCTTTTAATGTCTACTCCTTCTACCAGAACCAAAGAACACACTAACAGCTTCACAGAAGAGTTTCTCAGCTGTGGCCTTGTAAGGGTCTCCCCCGTTGGCAGCTGAGAAAAGCGAGTAGGTGACGAGAGGAAGTGTGTGCTTCCTCTGGAACACGGACACGTCGTTGACATTAGTACACAGCCTTGTCGGCAACTGGCTGCATGCAGCATAAATACAGATGTCAATAATATTTGAAAATAATTGCTAATAAAACATGAACAAATTTTAGATTTTATATTATAAACCTTTACTGCTCAGATTACAGAGTCCAGTAATCGTACTCTAAAAAGGACACTTTTTTTTCCCCCTTTAACTAAATAAAGTTTTAGGACTTAAAAGCAGATTCTGTCACAAGTATAATTTCTGGATTCTGTTTGAAGATGTTGAATATTTAAGAAATTATCTTCTGAATATAAACTTTATGGGGAATAACTATGTGACAATCATTTTTACTAAATTCTTACTAGGAAAGAATTCTTGGATTATGTCTGCTAATATAATTCATGAGGGTGTCTTTTAGGAAGAATATTGAGTGTACTGTATTTCAGAAAATCTAAAGTAGCATTAGATTTCTTAATATCGAGGGAGAGAATAAATGCAAAGTTGTAAACTTTTCGTTTGCAGTTTTCTTACACATGGATTCAAGTATATTGACCAATCTTCGTCATTAGTCTTATGTGTTTTGCTCTCCCTTTCATTTCCAAACTGAATTTCTTTTTCCTATGTTCCCATTTCATTATCACTATAGACTTATTTTAGCATAATAGTTAATTTGACCTGTAATTTGGCATTTAAAACAATATGAAAGGGTTTTTTTTGCCTGTGGCTCAAATTTTGTGTGAACTTTTTTTGTTTAAATATATAAGCTCTCAGAAACATATATAATACTTTTGATTTTATAAACTTGATTAAATTCAAACTGAGTAAGTTTAACATTACATGTCTTAGAAATTCTAAGCTTACGTTCAGGAAGTCTGTGAAAATAGAGCCTAGAATAGCCTGGGTTGGCATTTATCAGTATCGATCTTCAAATTAGCAGGTGTCATTTCCATTTGTGTACTGAATACTGAATACTTGAATGTTCCTTGACTGAAATGACCTGAAAATCTGGTTTAATACTTAGGAAATAGAGTTACCTAGTAAGTGTGTGTGTGTGTGTGTGTGTGTGTGAGAGAGAGAGAGAGAGAGAGAGAAAGACAGAAAGAAAGAGAGATTGACTTTCATATTTACCTCTATAAGGCACAGATTCTCCCCAGATTTCTTTTCTGCTTGGGATGACAAGTGGACATTCTGGGGACAAGTTAACCTGCAAGAGAGAGATCAGGACTGAGCTACAGTGCTGAGTTATGCCTTTTTTCCTGTCTCCCAGCGTACTTTATTACTGGTCCGTCAGGAGGATTAGATGAGGAGCTGGCTTATGTACCAAATCCTCAAACATTCAAAAGTTCTTACTGTAGAAACAAAAATAAGAGGGCAAAAAGAGAATGAAAATAGTTCCTTCTACGTAGGGTGTATGCTGTATAAAGCATCTATAAACTTTACTATTATACTTGAGCCTGGTTTATTGTGCCTCTCATTCTACTGTAACTGTCTCAAATGTCTCTCTACCAACATCAAGGAGCTGTTATGACAATCAATTGCACACTATCAGATTTTGTCCTCCCCAGGGCAAACAGCACACTGATGCTACATAAGCCATGTTATGTTAGAATCTAAAACCCCTCAGATATTTTTATTTTACCTTAATTTTTATTTTACCTTAAATGTTGATTTAAAGAGGAGAATAAGAGGTCATTCATCCTATTTGCTCTTGAATTTAAGATCACTGTCAACAGATGCAGGGGTTTCCAGAAGATAAAAAGCAGTGCATACCATACATTCAACTTTGGAGTGTCAGTTCAGTTGTTACAATGAAACTTTATAGCTGAAAAATATTGACAATAAAATCATATGGAAAATATTTTCAGTGGAAGGACACGAAATACTAGAAAGTAAAATTTATCACAATCAGAAACCTGTACATGCAATCAGTAAAGATCAGGAGGCAGGATGGAACCGAAGAGTGTATTGATTATTGTTCTCAACGTGGTCAGTTGACCTGTACAGAGGAAGTCTTTCTTCATTTTATACAAGTGATTTCTTTGTCAGTTCTTTTTTTAGCTTGTTCTTGATTTATTTCAGTAATGTCCATTATGAGGAAAGGAAATTAAAAGACCTGTATTATTGCAAAGGTTTGACATTTAATAAATCATATTTTTGAAAATATGCCATGCTTTATTCATTAAGACAAGCATTAATGTGACCAACTTGGAAGTCTCCTAAGTAGAATTTTTGACCTTAAAACTTGTAAAGAATAATTACATTGGTATTTGTTCAAACATTTGCATATAACTACTACCTTGCCTAATTGAGTCCTAGCTTTTTAAAACAACTATGAATATAATTCAGATGCATAAGGGTAAAGTTGAAATATTTTTTTAAAAATTATGTTTACTCAATAGTTGATTACTAGGAAAGAAATCGTATGATTTTTTACCATAGTTTATGTGATAAAGATAAATGATCAAAATTCACTTAACTAGAAATTTTATAGATGTTTAAGAGAACTTTAAAATTAAGTTAGATAAGAAAAATTCAAAATTAAGTTAGATAAGAAAATATATTCTTTTCTGTGATAATTTTCTTTGGCAAAATCCATGGTACATTTCAGTAACAGAGGGTAGAGGATAATAATTTCAAAAATTTTGATGATGGAACTTTAGGTTTTATTAAGGGCAAGAATTCCCCCTTGAAGCTAGGAAAACCGAAGTCAAAAATGGTTTAAGTGACTAACTCCAAGTCCAAGAACTAGTTAGTTGCAGAGCCAAGAGTACAGCCCAGTTCCCCTAACGCCACAGGCTGTCAATCTTCCCACCATAGGCTGTTGTCTTACTCCAGTATGAGCAAGTACAAATATCGTGATGCTCATGGCTAATGATGATCATTCAGAATAGATGGTCATATTTAAACTAAGCACATTTCTTAGTTATGGGTGAACCATGTAACTTTCCTTTGATACAAGCAAAAATGTGTTTGTTTTATTCTTGAGAATCACTGAATTATTCAGTTTTTCATTACAAATATTGGTACACCAGAATTTCTGTGTGTGTGTATGTGTATGTGTATGGGTCCGGGGGGCAGGGTAGGGGCCATAAACTGTAAGTAAGGCCTGAGGTTCATTACACATGGCAACTTACATGATAGTGAGAAAGATGGCAATTTTCTGTATTAAACTATGTACATAGGGGAGATGTTGATGGAGATTCTAGGGGAATTATATGATTCCAGCCAGCTTCTTGATGCTGACTCTCTGGTGAGCTCTTCCAGATAGTTGAAATGAGCAGGGAGTGGAAGTTCTATTAGAATGTGCTGCAGCCCTACCCCTTCTGTCTCTCTTTAACCTAATCGACCCCTGTTATCTGTCTTTTATCTCTAAATCTCCTACACACACACACACACACACACACACACACACCTCTCTCTTTTACAGTTTCTGCTTCTTCCTTTTCTGAAATCAAAAGACTCATTCTGTCTCTCGATCTTCCCCCACCCCCAAAATTGTCTATGTGAAGAGTGTGCAATTTTTACACTAGTTGCATTTCAAGGATGCGTGAATCTTTCACATAGTCTGGCACAAGATCAGCAGCAAGGCTACTTCCTTGTCAGCTTGTTCACGATGATTGATCTTCCAGAGAATTTCCTTTCATCAGCCTGAGAGGAAGATATTTGGCTGATTTATTATTACAGCTCTCACCACCTTGGATGTTTCTTTAGAAGACCTTTCTGCATGATATGTAATGTCGACCAGCGAATATATTTTACATGACATCTGCACTTTGAGACTTACCTGGAATGTAAACTGTTTGAAGACTTTAGTTAATGTTCTACACTACACAAATTACTGTTTTTGCATTTATTGCTTAGTCATAGTTTTCTATCTTCAGGGTTTTTGGCAATCTAGGCAATGTGGCATGGTCAGCTTGCTTTCCTAACACAGTTCAGTTGGAAGCTGTGACATACTGTTTTTAAGGTCTTTCATGTGGATATAATGTATCTAAAATTATGTAAAAAAACAAAACTACATCAATGAGATAAATCAATCAATCTTAAGAATAAATATTTCATTTCCTTCTTATACCACCCATTCTAACAATTCCTACCAGGATATTCTATCAATTAAAATGTCTTAATATTTTATATATTGTATTATACAGCTTTATGTAAAGTGATGCTTAAATACATTTATATTTATCTGTTCTCACTTTTTACTATGAAAATATTTAAAAATAAGTTCTTATAACATCATTTGTTTATAATAAGATCTTATAAAGGGCTGGTACATAAAAACTTGGCATAGATAATTAGAACTTTTTAGCAGAAAAAATTCTTAGGAATCTAACAGTCTTGTCCCATGGATGGAGAAACTGAGGACCTAAATAACTTCACACAATTAGTTACAGGACCACAAGTGCAATGTTTATCTCTTTGTTATAATTTTAATATAATAAATTATACTATAAATAATATACAATACATATAATATACATATATACTCATATACATATATTGTCCATGGCATATATGATATATAATATAAAATGTAATACATTATCTACAATATGTAATATGATATAAATTATATATTATATACCATGATATATGTATTTACTATATATTCATATTATATATAGTATATACTAATTAATATAAAATATATAAACAATAAATGTATATTATATAATGCATAATATACTAAAAATAGTACATCTAATATTAATATATATAATATATAATATAATAGATATGTATATGTATTACTCTGTATGTAATACTTTATATATAGATATATTCTCACTTAATATATTTACATTGTACTAAAACTTTATACAAAATGAATGTATTTGGAAGAGAGTCCAAACCCAATAGATAAGCTCTACGTGAATATGGATATCTATTAGAACCAGCTTACTTCACTCTTCATTGTTTATTTCTATTAAACACTTAATTACTTATTACATTTATCAGACTACTTGCTAGTGATCAATTTAAAAAATAAGTGACACATTTTAGGAAGGCAGACATTAACCAATAGCTGATTTTCTCAAATCTTAATTTTCTATTTTACACCATTTTAATTTAATTCTGATATTCAACTGTACTTCAGTTGGAAGGCAGTCTCAATTTCATCTCTGTGTTTGCACTGGCAAAAAAGTTTCAGGGATTGGATCATCCCTGTATAGGGAGTTAGCTCTTTAAACTTGATTTTGTAAATTTGATCGAAAATACCAATGTGTCTCAAAATATAATCCAACAAAATTAGTGCAAAAAAAAAAAAAGTACTGTTTACTATTCATGGATCATATTATCCGAAAAAGAAAGAAAAAAAAAATCAGTCACTCTTTCAAAAACCAAGAAAATACTCCATTTGTTACCCACATATAACATACGTGTATATACATCTAAACATACATATATATTTTTATTATATATATATTTTTTTTGTCAGTCCTTAGACATCTAAAACATGTGGTCTATAGGGAACTTCGTGAAAAGCTATCCCAAATCTATTGGGATTTGGAAGAATAAACTAATATCATTAAAAGGGAGAATTTGATATCATGGTGAAACATTTTAGAAGGGTCAGGACACTTCAGTGATGCTCTCGACCTTGAAACTGCAAAAATGTAATTAATTGCCTTCACACATTTTTTCTTACATGAATACGTTAATATCTCATGAAAAAAATGAGTTAACTGAACAGAACAACTAATGGTTATTTTATATTTAGTTTTTTTCACATGAGATTTTAAATTTTAGTCTCAAAGATATGTAAAAATATTGAAAATAAGAAAATATTTTCCAACCTGGAGCTTTATTATATAGTCTTGCACAATAAAGATTTCATGAAACTTCATTAGAATATAGTTGCCCTAATCTTTGGAAGTTGTGTTTAAAATAAAGTCCAACATCATTTTAAAAATATAACAAAATTGTGTATTCAATAATATGCAATTATAAATTCCTGCATCTAATAAAAAATTACTATGCTTTTACAAAAACAGGAAATTGTATTCCATGACCATGAAAAAATATCAGTAAATAGAAAAGGAGCCAGAAATAGACAGAAAGATGTAGTTAGCTGGCAAGGATACTTAAGCACCTATTATAAATATGCTCACTTTTCTCAATATGTTAAAAAAAAACCATGAACATGGAAAAAATGAAAATGAAATTTGCAAAGATTTCTCAATAGGAAAAGAAAAGAAAAAAAATATATGTATATAAACTGGATTTCATCAAATTTTAAAAAATGCCATTCTTTGGAAAATGATGTTAACAAAATTAATGGGTATTTGTAATATTATTTAATTCATAGTTTCAACTTAAAATACTGCAGATCATATTAATGATTGGTCTGTTTAAATTTATTTTTTCTACAGCACTCAAATTCTGGTTGATATATCTATTTTGATCTTCATAAACCTCAGAAACACTTTACTTAGTATGAGCTTAGTTTTTGGCTCCTTACATAGAATCCTCTCTGTGTATTTTCATCTGTTGGTGGTCTGCAGAGTTGATGCATTTATATAGGTTTATTAGATAAGTCATTCTATGTACTGAACGTTCCTAAGTGTACAATCTTTGTACCCTGAACATTAGAATACATAGAGAAGCTTAATATCCAAAACACATGCCTTCCAATTTATGCCTTCTTTTTCCCTACCTACAGAACTTAATTTGCAATATTTCCTCCCAAATTAAATGTATGATAGCACCAGTTCCTCATATTTTTTGCTTAATTGCTATTCAGACAGATTCATATTCCAAAAGATGAAAAGTGAAGGTGAAGTAATCATCTGGCATCATCATTTTTGGCTGACTGTAAAATCCATGGCTATGAAATGGAGAAACAGATGTCTAAAGTTCTACTTCATTCAGGTTGTTACTGTGAATGCCTGGTGAACATGGGGCAGGAAATTTGAAAGAACAAAGTACATTTGACCTAATTTCAGATACTATTTTGGGATTTTGAGCAACCTAGTTTAGGTAGTCTCTCTCTTATTTCATGCCTCCCTGACTCTGGTGGGAGGACAACTTTAAATCCTTGTTACTGATGCTCACTCATGAGTTTACTCTCCTCTTCAATGGAGTCGATGGGAAACGTGTGGAAGGGATACAAAGAGCTTTGAATGGATTTGCTGACCTTATTTATTTCGTGTTAGACATTATTTCGTGTTAGATCTTGCATTATTTGCTTACTGTTAAAAGAAAGGCATTCTATAAGACAGAAAGTCTGTTTTGAATGAAATTCACCTTTTTAAGAACGATCTAAAAATAGATGAACAGTGAAAATTGTTGTCATAATATTTTCAGAATGATATAATTGAGATAACATGTTTATAAAATTTTGCAGTTTTCTACATCAATATAACTTTCCAAATGGAAAACCCATTCTGAGTTTTACTGAGAATTTCTCAGGGTCACAAAAGAAGGGAAACAATGAAGGCGTGACTGTCTCTGAGATTCATGTGCACAGGCTCCCTTGGCAGAAAGAAGGGCCTTAGCTGAAAGGCCTGTCGCTGCTTGCAATGCTGCATCTCTGCCTTATTAAAGAATATCTAGTTCTTAACAGGGACAATTTCAAATCTTTGATTATTATTAGACTTAGATTCTGACTACTGCTTTCCAATCCCAGTTTGACAGTTTAAAATTTTTTTTTGTCCTTTATGTGTGTGTGTGTATGTATGTGTATGTGTATGAATGTGCATATATACATATATATTCATATGTACATATATATCTGAGTATAAACACATTCGTACATATCTATATGTCATCTGTCTATCTATATTATCTATCTATAGTATCTATCAATCATCTATGTATCTCTGTATAATCTCAATGCACAAGAATGGCTATTACACTTTGCTTAGATGATTCTGATAGATTGCTAGTCCGCTCACATATGCAGAGTGGACTGCAAGCCCCACTTCAGTTTACAGAACTTTAGCCTTGAGCTTGATGCTTTATTTATAACACCATTTATGAGCCAAATGGTCCAGTGGCTCTGATCCAGTAAACTAAGTCTGGTGAAACTGTAAGGAGTAGTAGATGTCTGGCTCATGCAAAAACTGTATCCAAAACATTCAGGAGCCAAATAAAAATAACAGTAGTTCAGTACCAGGCTCTGTTGGTCCCAATCAAGTGTTTTCTTGTCCATTGCTTCATTTAATCCGCACAACAGTTCTTTCAGGAGACATCATAGATATCTGGTAACCATTTTTTTATTTGACCAGATATTTCATGGATGCATTTTATTCAGTAATGTTGAATGTTCTCTAGTTAATATTACCAGGCTAATCATTGGCTTCTCTCATTCCAAACAAGAGAGAAGAGAGAAATATTTCATCTCTCTGTTGCCAGGATGCACCCTTGTTTTGATGAGCAACTTGAACCAAAAATAGTTCTCCAGAGCCGTAGATGAGGTTGCACCATTTATATCAAGTTGCATGTCCAGTCTTTCAGGTCATATTTTCTTAATGCTCCCTGCTATTCACAACTTAAAACATTAATCAAAATGTCTTACTGTCCTAAAGCTATCTAGAGCTAGTCAACATTATTACTGAAGCAAAGATTATTTTAAACTAATTGCCCTTACATTTTGGTCTGACATTCAACCATCACTTATAGAAGCAGAATTTCAGAGACAATTTGCATTATACAGTTGAAGTCAAGGCATTTTAAGAAGTCTACTTATTTAGAAAATTTCATATGTGAAATTTTTGCAAAAGGGAAGATCATTAATTGTATTCGATTCATTTATCTTGTGATTTCTCGAAAGGAAGTGACCAAGAGACTCACACATTAGTGGGTAGCTTGGTCTAAATCTACAACTGGTACAAAGTTGAGCCTTGTATATATTTATTTATTTATTTAGAATTAGAGAATTATTACTTTGACTCTCAATTAAATAAAAATTATTAATTTAAGTGGGAATACTTAATAAGAATTAAATTTCCACACTTAATAATTTAAAATATTACTTTTGTAACTTCTATTGATTGTTAATAATTCATTGAATAAAAGATTCTTAATACATAGCTCAGAAAATTTAAATAGTGCTCATTAATAAGCAAGATATTAGATAGGAACTACGCATATAATTTCACAAGCAAAGAATTAAGGAAGAACCGCAGTACTTTTAATTATTATCTACCTTTTTAAGAATAAGAGAAATATATACTAATAATGTTGCTTGTTGTCCTTATCTATCTCGGTCTTTGAAAGTTGACCACACTTAAAATTCAGTAAAACATTTGTCTTTGAAAAGACTTGTGTACATTTACATCTGTCCCTTAGCTAAAGGAATGATAAATGAAAATGCCAGTTAAATGTCTTTTACTACTGCAATTAGAACTAATTTTCAGCAGTAAAACACATTGCACACACACACTAATTCCATATTGATTTTAACTATTAGCCATGTTCCTTCTATTGTAAGGATTATTTTAACTGTATTTGGAGGAGTATATCTAACACAGGATAACTAGAGTCATCTAAAATAAATATCAGATTATAAGGCAAAGGTAATCATTTTCAGTTGAACTTATATAATGATACTCGACATTGTGCTTCAATTTAAAATTCGTACCATAAATCCTAAAATTAAAAATTAGCCTTAAGATTAAAAGGTAGAGATAAGAAAAATATCTTGCCACATGCAAATTATGAAATAGAAATAAAGTGCTCATACTTATGTCTTAAATCAAAAATTTTAACTTGTATTAAAAAATGATCTCAAAGATTATTCTCAGTTTTCTAGACACAAATTGCTATCCCTAATTACTGAATCCAATGTCAGTTCTACACAATTTTATTATGCCTGTGTCTCTTTTCTTCTTCAATTATACTTTATGTTCTGTGTAGGCAAGGATTATATCTTGTATAATAATTTTATAGTAAATCTACAGATAAATTTTTCCAAACCAACATCTAAATAAATTTCTTTTAATCTTAATATCTGAAATATCAAAGGATGATGAGAAGCTTTTCTGAGAATGATTGTCCCATCAATGACCTAGTTAAATCTATTTTTATCAGTCTGGTTCCTTGATTTATATTACTTTTACCTTAATTTATTCTGTTTTGATACTGAGGGTCAGTGTTTCTGGGGGATTTGTCATCTTTTTTATTGAATGCATACACTGATTTTTGCAGGAAAAAAAAAAAAGGCCAAGTTACTAAGTCCTAGTTTTTTGGCTTAAGAGAGTTCTCTTCTCTGAAAAACAACAACAACAACAACAACAACAACAACAACAAACCTGAGCTTTGTATCAAATTTATGCAAGTGGCTATTTTATATTAAGAAAATCTATTATTTCATAGTCTAATTCTGCTAGTGTTTCTGATTTTCCAAACCCTTAATTATATTCAATGGACCATCACATTATCACAAAGAACAAAATTATAATATAATGAATAGAATGTATTTTCCCTTCATAGTCAGAGTTAGATGAACTGATCATCTAATTCTATAAACTTAAGCCACCAATATGTAAACTTGTGTTGTTAGCACAATTAAATATTTATTGTTTTAGATTGGATGAGATTAAATTTGGTTGACCAAAGATTCTATTTTGCACTTATGCAAATAACAGCCTATCTTTAGCTAACTTCCACATATTATACTAATGTGAAGTAAAATGTTATCTTTTTTGTAGTTTTTTGATGCTAGCTATAACAAGTTACAGACAGATAGGTCTTGATTGTTTTGATGAAGTACAATTTATATATAACAACTTACCAATTAAAGGACATAGGATGCATAATGGTCAGAGAAAAAGAATGTCAACTAAGGAAAACAATTTCATCTTTAAGGTGTAAAATGTACTGTGATGTTTAAGGTTATTCTTCCTTATTTATGGTCATTAATGTCAGAATTGTGTTTTATTACTCATTGTGTCTCAACTTTTATCACCTGTAACAGTCAATTGTGCTTATGTGAGTGGGAGCAGAATACGCCAGTCTAAAACATGCCACTTTGGCATTTGGATTATTTTGAGCTGAAGGTAATCAATGGCCTAGCTGACTCAGGAAGAGTTTTTTACTTCTCCCTTAACTGTCTAAAAAAATTTACATGAGTGGATATATTTTGCCAATTAGTTTATGTTAGATTTTTAGAAAAGCTCTCTGATATTTTAATAGAATCACAAAAATTATGGATTATTCTTGATGTAAAATTTTAAACAGCTTTAAAGAAGTCTCACAACAAATTTATGAATTAATTACCCGATTTTAGCCATTTATACAAATGACTTAACTGACCACAGTGCTGAAAATTAAATGCTTCATTTAGTTACATGAGAAGTATTTGAGGAAACTTACATTGAGCTCTGATATGTTTGACCAAGCATTATTCAAGATTACTACTGACACCACAGGAATATATTATATTGCATTAAAACATCAATTAATTTTTTCATTTATAAATAATAAAATCTCTTAAGTATAACTTTACTACCAAATCTAAATTCCAGCTGACATACATTAGTGAGAATCGTGAAAGTAGGTTTTAGAGTGATTCATACTGGGGAAATTTAACCACAGGAAATTTGTTCTAAAACTTTACAGAAGCTTTTTAGCTTAAAATTTCACCTGAGGCAGAGATGCTCGTTTTCTAGAAATTATTTATTTTCAGAATTTCCAGAGTAACTTATTTAGAATTTATTCAATTATGAAATGCGTAGTTTGTGACTAAGGACTGAAAATGATTGATAAAGACACTCTTGACAATTCAGTTTTTTTATTATAAAGTGTTTAATTTTGTCAAGTACTCTGTAAAGTACTAGAGATAGAGAATTAAAGATTCCTGCTTCTAACAATTTGGATCGAGTTCTTTTTTTTAGAAGTGACGTATTCAGTAAAGGAAAACAATAAAACTTCCGGGAAAATATTTTTAATGACCTAAATGCATAGAAGAGCAGTCAGGATAATAAAAAACTCCCAGGACAGATTCTCAGGAAACTTCTGACAGGGAGGCATAATACTTGAACATACAAGTATGTTTGTTCTGTTAGTCCTGACAATACAAATAAATGAAGGCTTTAGTTCAGAAGTCTCTCTCATGGAGTTAAGTATAAAGAGAGGAATAGAATTGAAATCTAGGGTGGGAATTGTATAGGAACTCCTTACCATAACAAGCGGGGGACTCAAAGGGCTACACCCTTGAGGTGTGGGTGAACTAGAGGTTAATTCACTTTCACAATCCCAGATCTCTACAAATCCCAAAGGACTTTTGAGGATTTTTACCTGGCACTGAGTTAAATACACACACACACACACACACACACACACACACACACACACAGAAAAAAAATGATAAAATAATAATAATAACACCAGTTGAAAACATTTATTTCGAAGAGCCAAACACAATTTTGAAAGACAAGAACAAAGTTGGAGGAGTTACACTACGGGACTTCAATTCTTACAATATAGCTCCAGTAGTCCAGAAAGTGTGGTATTGGTGAAAGAACAGACAAATAGATAAATGGAACGGAATAGAAAACTCAGAAATAGACCCACGTAAATATAGCCAACTGACCTTTAACTAAGGAGAAAAAGCAATACAATGGAGCAGAGATGTCTTTTCAACAAATGGTGTTGAAGCAACTAGACAGTGATATGCAAACAAAACAATGAATCTATACACAGACTTGACACTCTCCACAAACAATAATTCAAACTGTTTCGCGAACCTCAAGGTGTGTATTAGGTGCAGATACCTCCCTCAGAGAGTACACGGGAAATAATAGAGTGCAGGAATGATCCAGGAAGGAGGGAAAGGAAAGATGGAAGAATAAAGGGACTGCCAAAAAAAGTATCCTGTAGTACTAAATGGGGATACAAATCAAAACACAATTTGATGGTCTGGAATTAAAGAGAAGAGACGCGGTCAACCATGTATGGGAAGAATGGGAACATGGATTCAGATGCAGGCAGACATCAAATGACAGCAAGAAGGCATGACAGAGAATTGCTTTTTAAAATGGGCATATTAGACTAAAATATTAATTTAAACTTATTTAGGATGCCATTTATTAATTCTCAAAGAAAAATATAATTGCTAAGAGACTTGAACAATAATGTGCCAACTAGACATTTGTCATTTTTCCAGTAGGGACATCTAGATGAGAATCTGAGTAATAGTCAAAACAACACTTGTGGCTCCCCCAGAAATTAGAATTTGATCAGATAATTTTAATTTCTAATGACCTTAGGTTGAGATATTCATCCAGTTATTTTCACCTGTAGTGATAATTCTTCCAAAGAAATTGGATGGCTACGTTAAACTGAACATTACTGAATGAATACTGTAAAATTCGCTGAATTTCATTGACAAATTTTAGAGAAAAAAAATTTATAATTCTACTTTAAAAACACTATCAGAAATTGATTTAGTATATCTGCTACCTGTAGAGTCCAGTAAATATTTTAAAATATGGTTATGACTTGAAACAGATCATATTGTTCTCAGTGCACTTATACTGACAAATTCGTAACTCATTTTAAAGTACTCTGAGTCAAAACTATGAATACAGAAAGAGCTCACTAATGCAACCTTCTGCTGTCATAAAACCTGCTGCTCGACTTCTCACTTTGTGTATTTTATACTCTCTATCTTCATCAAACGGAAGTGAACTGTATTAAACAGATTTATCAATCTAACGAGTACCAGGTAGTTGTCAATAGCAATGTTTTTCATTTTCTAGCTTACATTTAAAACACAAATGGTGTAATTTACTGGATAAACATATAAAAAGTACTCCGTATTTTGTGTTACAGCTTTAAAAGCTTTTTGAAAATAAATATTAATATCGAGTAAGCATTTCCACACTAGGAACTTTAGGGAATCAATTCATAGAAATGGAAGAGCAGTAGGTAAAGCGGAAAGCTAAATAAATTATACACAAATTGTAGAAAACCACTGAAGAAGTGAAATAGCTTTGCCATTCAGATTTAGCACTTTATCGGGATATATAAATCACACGTCTAATAGGTTGATTGTACAATAGAGTCACTTTAGGCCATCTGTGCTCTAGAGCTAGGAATGTCAAGTCTGTTTAAGATGTAGGTACATAAAGAAGATATGCAAAGTCAAAGAGATATTCAAAGAAATTGATCAATATGTATGTAGTTTTCCCAGTCTATTACCCTAGCTGCTGGCGACTAGATAGCTTTAAGTGGAAATCAAAACACTTACAAGCTACATGTCCACCTCTGTAGGTACTCACACAGTATTTCTATCAAGTCTCATTTCACTCTTCCTTTGAATGAAATGATTGATTGATTGTTCACAGCTTGCATGACTCTGCACTGCCCTAGATCCATCTCTACTCTCCACACACCACAGTGAGTTTGCATCATTGACTTTCTGCCAGCCATTTGGCTGCCAGGACACAGAGTGACATTCAATGATCTTTCAACATGGCAATGTCACATTCGTCACTCTTTATCACTCATGACAGACCTAAATTCAAATGCAAACATGAAATGGAGACTGACTGCAATCCAAACTCTGACATACTTTTAAATGACGTCTATCGACAAAAATTGACAAGATACATGGAAGAGAAAATAACATGCTGCTTGTACGATAATTAAAAATACTAGTTCTAAGACTGTCCTGAGAAATCAAGGATATTTTCATCTCATGAGGCAATAGTTCTTATAAAAATATTTGAGGAAATTATATTATCTCAACTGTCATATCAACTAACGTCAAATATCCATAGACCTAGAAACATAATTTTCTTTTAATGTAATGTTCTGCTTTATAAATTAAATACCATAAACATCCATGCGAGCTATTTACAGAGTTCTTAAGGGGAGAGGAGGCTCAAAAGTTGTAACAATCATTTAGAAAAAATAAAAATAAGTATAATTATACAAAATCACTCTAAGCTCTTTCTTCCTCTGAGTTGTCTCACCCTTCTGTGGGAACTATTGCATTCCACACTACATATTTTTATTTTCCTAAACAATCCTAAAACTACATTCTCCCAATACCACAATACAAGCTTACATTTGAGGTATTGGAATATTGGAACAATTAGGAAAATGCTTGCTATCTAACCAATTTATTTTCACTTTCCAGTTAAATCAAGAAGAAAAAAATAACCTTTAAAATATAATTTTGACACTAGCAAACTTTATGAAGTCAGAGACTATGTCTTATGCCCTACACTTCTATACCCACATAGTCTGATGTTTAATAAATAATTGTAGAACTGAATTGAATAGAAGCATCATAAAACTTTATTAATTTCATAATGAAAGACACAGTTTTTTATATATCACAATATCAAGAAAACCCCTTGCTATTATATTCGGGAAAGTATTTCTCTAAAATAAGTGCTTCTTAATTTCCCTTTACTCTATACCTAAGGCAATTTCCCCATTCTGCCCTACCATTCTGCTAACTGGAAGACCTATCTAATCTTTTATTCTGGTTGTCAAAAGTTTTAAGAATGTAGATGTATGCTTTGCATGCAAGATGAAACCTGTTGCAGAATTTATCGTATTGTCAGGGATCAGTAAACATTTTTTGAGTGAAATTGATGTCTTAAAAGCATTAGCTTCAAGAGCCACAGAACTTATAACCATGATATAACATCAGAATTTTCCTGGTAATTTTCTAGTAATGCACACAAAATTCCCTTTTACTAGGAAGGGAACCTATCACTTAGCCTGGTAATGTCGCCAGTCTACAAATAGAGAAGCAAGAACATGTGTCAAAGGTACTTGTACCAGCTAACATGTACTGGTGAGTTTGCCTGAGAATGGATCTTGTGGTTACAAGAATATAAAGTTGGATTGAAGAGTTTCTAAATGCTGTAAAAACCCAACACATTGGCAAGACCCCTGGTGACACCTATTATGCTGTTCTGGTGGCTCCTTGAAAAGTGGAAAAAGTCACAAAAGTAATGGTTCACAATAAATAGAGTAGAAATGCCAGAACTATCATAACAAACGGTGGTATAACGTAGCAAATGTCTCAGAGAAATAGGTGTGCTACAATCAGCTCATTATAAAACCCACCTTATAACCATGTTCCTCAAGAGGGCTCTAAGCAGCCATCAGTTACCAAATACATGGAGGATGCAATGGGAAGAGAGATTCCAAAATCAAGGAAAATTTCAGTAGTGACTGTGTATGACTAGACTAGAGCAGACAGTGGAAGATGCTATTATAGATCTCCCCAGTAGTAATAAGGATAAGAGAATCACAGAAGAGCAGAGGCCAACCAGCATCACTTAACTATCAGAAGCAAGGTAAGTATATCGGTGTTAATTGGGAGCAAGGTTGGAATATCAATCAGAGCTGTGACCAGTGGGTATCCATGAAGATGACTCATGGTACCTGATGTCTCCAGGAGCTAGATTGTTGGACTGCCAAATAGTATTTCTTAATATATAATCAAAAGAGAATAAGAATGAAAGTGCTAAGGCCAACACTTTGCCCATTTTCAAGACGTAAGTCAGTTCCATCTGATGGAGAGGTCCAATCCCCTTTGGAAGTACCTTGTAACACCAGAAAATGAATAAACAATTGTGATCTTCCCGATCTTCCAAGAAACCTATGACCATTTCCTGGGGTGACTATATACTAGGAAAGTCAACTGCCAAGT
Organism: Pteropus medius; assembly: GCF_902729225.1. NCBI lineage: Eukaryota > Metazoa > Chordata > Mammalia > Chiroptera > Pteropodidae > Pteropus > Pteropus medius. Next base: position 7,918,568 of record NW_024340849.1, read on the forward strand.
TCTTCTCAGGGCACACATGGGGGTGAGATAATAATTGGAGTTTTAACCCAGATCTGTCTCAAAGTGTGTCCACTGTGTGCACGGACTAGGCCCTTAGTCATTTTTTCAGATTTCACATGTATAGTTTAAATAACATTCTTGGTTAGTTACAACACAGCCTCAATGGGATAAGAGCTGTTAAAGTAGGAAAATTCAAGTGGAAGCTTCTGAAACTACCACTTCCCCACTGTCAAGAAAACTAATAAAAAGCAACATTGTATCCCAAAGAAATGACACAAGTTGATGTTACACTCAAAGATTTAAAGGATATATGTATTTAGTTTTTAAGTCTGGCACTTAAAATTTTGGGTAGGTTATGCCAGGTAATACTGCAAATTATACCAAGCAGTAGCTAAGGAATATATAATACTTCATGTGACTCTTCATATAACTGTGCCCAGTGAAAATCTCTTTCAACAATGAAAGCAAAATAAATATGTTTAAAGATATACAAAAGCCGGAAGAATTCATCACCAGCAGACTTGCACTATAAGAAATGTAAAAGGAAGTCCTTTAGGCAGAAGGAAAATAACAGAAATATGGTATGAAGAGCATCAGAAATGGTAACATGGATACATACGCAAAATATTTTTTTGTTTATAAATATCATTAAAAGATAATTTATTATTAAAAAACATACTAACATTGATTATTACTGTGAGAGGTCAAGTTGCTGCTGTCTGTTGGGGATAGGGAGGAACATATTTGACATGCCAGTGACATCCTGAGTACCCCTTGTACACAATATCTACTTATAACTCTAACTTGGCACCTACGGCTACAATGACCCATATCTATTCTTAATTTTTCAGTAGTAGCAGCACATAGGACTGGTTGACTAATTTAACATATCTAAACTGTCTATAGAAAGACCTATTCAACTAGTATTAAAAAATAATCACCAAACTGGAATACTTAAATATCAGTCTAAATAAACAGATTCAGTTTATATTATCAAAATTATTTGAGTACAAAACTTACCTTTGAAAAGGAAGCAATAACCGGCTCTATAGCTGTATTAAAATTTTAGAACTCTTGAATTCATTGTTATGGGGATACCCATCAAAAGTTTTACGTAGCTGATTATATTACTGTTGTAATTCTGTATGGAAATGTGATGCTGGTAATGATTTCTGGATAGGCTGGTATGTCATTATTGAATATTGCCTTATGATACTGGTAAATAATCTCAAGAAATATGCATACATCTCTATATAACTCTTTTTAAGGCACAGATCCTAATGTATTCTGAAGTAACTATCATGCTATAGAAAGAACATCTAACTTAGCATATGAACCCAATGATATAGATTTGCCCAAGGACTCTTGTTGTGAAAAGTAATTGAAAATATTGTCAATTCTCTCACTTCCACAAGACATGTAATTTCAGACCAACCTCCAATATTTTCACAGTTGTTGATTTATTCTTTATTCCATTCATTTAATGTGAGAATTTGACACTGTTTTTTTCTATATCAATTTACTGTTTATTTGAATCAATCACTTAATTCAATTGATATAAATGTAAGAGACAAATATTAATTTATATATCATCACATGCTAAAATATCATTGAGTAGAAAATAGAATCCATATGAAGATTTTTTTAATACATTACATCACTCATTCTAGGCAAAGGTACAAATTATTTAAATCGATTTGGTGCTTATCAAGACAGGCTTGACTTTTCTGAATCTTAACCATTATGGTTTTATAAAAAAACTTTATAATCACAAAAAAACCTATCAATTTTTATCTTTCCACTTTGATATATAAGGATAGTAGATGTAAAATATCATCTTTTACCTAACCAATTGAATTAATTATTTTGGACTAGCAAGGATGGAATTTTGTTATAATTTTATTTTCCTTAAGCACAATTTGACCTAGTTCTGTCTGTGATGATTACAGTTAATTTAAGAATTTTTATCAGCATCCCTCATTTAAAATTAAAAAAAAAATCTGAGATACCTCTACTTTTGCTTTGTTTGGGGACAAAAAGTATAGAAAATATATTAAAGCTCAAAATAAACAATACTATCCATAAGAAGCCCAAAGTTTAATTTGGGGGGCAAATAGTTAAATAAGTACAAGTTTGATGAATTATATATAAGACATTTATATGAAGAGTAAGGGAAAGTTGAATGAAAGAGCAAATTCTGCTCAAGGGAATTCATGGAATAATTTAGAGAGCAGGTATTAATTACCCTGGTCTTGTTTGCGTTTATCCCCAGAGCTGGAATAATGTCATCACATATTACACGTTTAACCTGTAGAATGGAGCATTCCACTCATTCCTGGCCACTTACCTGACCTACTGCATTGGCTTTTCTCATCTTATTCCACTTTATTACAGTTTTTCTAAAACAATATATTATCTTAACCAAACCTAAGTGATGTCATTCACTTAAATATTAAATATTAAATATTAATGGCTTCTGATTAAACTTAGAACTCCAAACATTTTTCATGGTCTACAATATGGAACCTACTTACCCAGTTCTCCACCCTCAACTCATGGTATTATCTATAATGCTCCATTATGTCCCAGGCATTCTGGATTTTTCTGAGGCACTTGAACACACAGTGTCAAATTTTTACCATTTTCTTTCTTTTTTTCCTAAGCTAATTACCACCCCCCCCACACACACACACAATGTCTGTGCGACTGAGTCCTTCTCAGCATTTAAGACATGGCTCAGTTGTCACCTGATCACCTAATTTAAAATATCCCTTTTGCTGTTTCCTGTCACTCTCATCCTACTTTATTTTTATAACATATAGAAATAATTTTATTTGTTTATATCGCTTACTATAGATATTGCTTTATGTTTTGTGTTTCACCATTTCCCCTAGCACTTAGAACCATAGCTGGCATGTAGTAGGGACTCAGTATATGTTTTTAAATGGTCATATCCATCTTTGAAGTATGAGTAATTATTGAGAAGAAATAAACATGCAGGCTCATGAAATATATGAATAATGCATGTAGACATAATAATAAACAACTTGTTTTGGTTGATAAATACACTGAAATCGAGAAGTTTATAGTGCCTTAAAAATGAATAATATGCCAACTTATTGAATTTTTACACTTAAAAATTTGCTATCAGTTTTGGGGTGTTGGTGAAAAGTCATCAGAAAATTCCAAGCAAGTCCAATTAATTTACATATGTACTTCAGTAGATGCCATAGCAGGCTGAATAATGGCTAAGGATGTCCACATCTTCAACCTCAGAACCTGTGAGTATGTTACTTTATACAGTAAAAAGAGCATTGCAGATATAATGAAGTTAAGGATTCTGAGATAGGGAGATTATCCTGGATTTCTCAGGTGGGACCGATAGAATCACCATGCTTCTTAGAGAACGGCAGGAGAGCAATGCCAGAGAAGGTGAAGTGACGATGAAAATAGACAGAAAAGAAAGAATGAAGAGGCTGTACATCTTTGATGGAAGAAGAAGGGACCACGAGCCACGGTGTGCAGCCAGCCTCTAGAAGCAGAAAAAGCAAAGAAACAGATTCCTCCATTAAGGATGCAGAATGATGTAGCTCTGCAACACTCTGTCTTTAGTTCCGTAAACCGATTTTGGGCTTCTGATATCTAGAACTGAAAATAATGCATATGTACTGCTTCAAGCCACCGAGTTGATGGTAATTTGCTATGACGGCGATAGGAAACCAATATAGAAAACATTTCAGAAGAAAGAGAAAAGCCGTGTTATGTAGGAGGACATTAGAAGAGAATATAGAGCGATGGAGACCAGATCGGTAGCCTCTGTAAAAATTCAGAAGAAATATTTATATGTAGGATACGTGGCAAAGAAAACAGTATGGAAGAAGAATATAAGAGCAAAACCTGTTTCTTAAAATTGATAGAACTTGGTGATTTATTTGATGTGAGGAACTCAGTAGAATAAAATATCAAGGATAAAATTATACATTCGTGGCTTGGGCAAATAGGCAAATGAGGGTTCATAAGTTAAGCCTCTGGAATCTGTCAAATTGCCCTGGAAGAAAATGTGAAATGATAAAAGTTGATAAATGAGAAATCTAATAAAACAAAGAGTGGAGACTTCGAGAGGACACCATGAAAAGAAAAAAAAAAAATGTTATCAGAAAGAAATGAGTAGAAACGTATTATTCCAGGAAAATGTCAAAGAGTGATTTATCACTCACTGTACGAGTGTTAATTGCAAGAAATGGGTAATATGAAACATAGACCAAAAAAAAAAAAAGGAACTTAGGGAAATGATCCTGAGATATTTCACAAAACTTAAGAGGATTTAAGCATTCAAGGATTAAGATCAAGAAGAAAGATTAGGACGCTCCAGGAGGAAAGGTCCTTGGGTCTTCTCTCAGGTTGACTTTTTTCAACTGACTCCCCTGTTCCCCCATTCAAATATGAAGGTGGGGGCATCCTTTGCTGTGCTGATTAAGCTTCAGTCTTTGGCAGGCGCTGTGTACCTGGGTCTCCCACCTGTTGGTTTACAAGTTCTCCTGCTCCTTCCCCAGAAATAGAGATTTTTTTCCTTCCTGTCCCTTTCTACCCACATTCGGTTTCTAGCGTTCCTAAATTTTCTTGTTCTTTCCTCTGAATAAAAAGGCTTTTGTTCCATAGGATGGATAAGTCAGATTGGGTAGAGTTTTGGCATTGGCTGCTGTTTCTTCCCTCAGCCAGCACCTTGACTTTGACGGAAGCTTTCTCAGATTCCTCTCCAATCTCCCTTGTAAATGCCCAGTGGGTATGAGAGAGGAAAAGACTGTAAGAACAGGAAAAACATATGCTGGAAGCATCCAGAGCTTTGCATCTCCACACCAGCTCATTAGCAATTTATTAAAAATATTCAGCTGAATAGTGTCACTGGCATAGATAGCATCCGGCAGCGTCTGCCCCAGGTTCACATATGCTCACATCTTTTTTTGTCCCTCTAGGAACCTGTCTCTCCCAGATATCAATTTAATTGTTTGCCCTGAATCCTCAATCCTCTGATTATTTCAGGAATAATAAGTCATTAATTTGCAATCCGTCTGAATTTTCTTTTTCCCTTTATATTATCACGGCTATAGAATGATGCTCTTTCTAGCTCTCTACCTGTCTGAGGGGGAGCCGGATGCCTCAAGTAATGTTTGGCATTTTACGTGAATCAGTGCAACTTTCTTCTTGTTAATTCTTCAAAACACAAGGAATGACAATATAGAAGTACATCATAGTTTAAGATCTGAAGCTTTGTCTCAATGGTTTAGTTCCTCATTTTCAGACACTATTCAATAAATGTGCATTGAGTATTTATTGTACGTGGTATGTATCATCTACCCAGATGGTCACAGCCTCCTTCAGAAAGTTTGTAGGGTGTTCCGACATATATTCTATCCACAGAGCAGAGTAATTTTGGCAGCAATTGTAATATGGGAAATATCCAAATATCATTTCTATTTATACATACGTAGTTTATATTTGAATGCATTCCAACATACCTTTAATAACTAAAGGAGTTATTTAACTCAAGGTCAAAAAAAAAGAAAAAAGAAAAAAAGAAGAAGAAAAAAGGAAAACAAACAAAATTCAACCACAGTGCCTAAACCCATTCTCTACAATGCGAACAGAATATCATTTTCTAAAAGTTACCAAATAGACGAAAGAGAGGCGGATGGACAGAACAGTAGAATCAGTGTGCGTCACAGCTCACAAAGGGGTACAGGGACACTTCCGCCATGTCCCTGTCCAACCCCTACGACGCCATCCAGGTTGCCCGCAGGACATTCTCGGGGTCTATTCTGTAGCACCACGCCTTCTCCCCGGGGACGGCATCTACCCCCCGCGTCGTGATCTTGCACCCCGAGACTCCGCAGCCCGGGCTTCTGCTGTTTTGCAGCCTCTTCAGGTGAACGTCACATCCACGATACCGGTATTTCTAAAACGGTAGCGTGTCTTCCGAGGCCGCGCCTCCTGAAACCGTTGGCTACGCTGTAAGCCAGGAATGGCTCGTCATTGGTATCAGGACTCTCGGAGCGCATCATTTTTCTTTTTAAAATTTAATTGAATTTTGTCCGAAAGAGAACTCTTTTTTTTTTTATATAAGCAAAATCTCAAAAATATGCTCCTCACAGCACAGAAGCTAGTGAATTTCCAATTATTCCTCTGTCATTCCATTGAATATCTTCTACTGAAGAACTTTGCGATTTCACCAGTTGCTATAAGCGAGTACATGCCCATGACGTGGGAACTGCATCTGAAGGCATTTTCATGTCGGATAAACACTGTACCCGCATTTTGCAAAATTAACATTGTTTTGGACCTTAAGTATATGTGGCATTTTAAGAATTGCTTTGTATTATATGTGAGACATAGTTCTCCATCTAGTGTGGAGTAAATGCTAAGAAAAAAATCAGAATTCATTTTGAATATATTCAAGCGTTAATTCAAAATTATATATTTTTATATATCTTTAAGGGTCACTGAGATACTTTCTAGTAGATGAAGGCTTCATCTGTTAAATGAGAGTCCAGAATTCTAAGATAAGCATGAGTAGCATGTAATTGCATGGCTTCTTTTTATCAAATTATCAGTGGAGTAAACAAGACGATTTTGAGGAGCGACACTAGCCAATAGAAATATAATGCAAGCTACAAATGCGAGCCATGTATGTAATTTTAAATTTTCTAGTAGCAAGACTTTGATTAGGTTAAAGATGAAATTCATTTTAACAGGATATGCTATTTGATACCAAATACTATCATTTTAATATGAATAAATAATCATTAACAAAATAGTTTACATTATTTTTTCACACTGCGTCTTTGAAATTTGATGTGTAATTCAAGCTTAGAGCTCATCTCTATCCAGAATAGTGACATTTTAAGTGGTCAATAATGTGGCCAGTAGCTCCTGTATGTGACAGTGCAGCCGCAGAATTTCCTTTCGGAAGGGAAGAGCTAGTCTTATATGGTGTAATGTATGTACCGTGATAAAGAATATTTATCTAGAGTCTTTTCCTCAGCCCATTCCAGGTGGTCTGCATCGTCCCTAGTATATACTTTTTGGGGCTGAATCATAGACATTGGCTGTTAAAATATAAATAATGTTTCGAAGGAGTAATGCACAAAGCCACTAGCAAGCATTCATTATTTAAGGCAGATAACTCTATCAAATTAGTTCTCAAATCATGTTCTAAGGCCCCGAAGATAGACTATTCAAACCAGTATGCTTGGACATAGAGCCTGTATTCCCCTTCCCAATACCGACCCTAGCATGTCACAAACACTGATTACTCAAATAAAAATATGCAATGATTACTACACGAATCAAGGGGAGAAAAAACGCAAACACCAGGATACAAGTCAGTGCAAATAATGGTACAACCAATGGGATTCTCATCATGAATTGAAACTCAAGGGTATAAGTGATTAGTAATAGGGTATAAATGTAATCGAAACTATGAGCCGGAACTATAAATATAATGAGAACCAATAATATTTGGAGTGTTTGCAGTGTTTTGGCTATGCTCTTTAGATCTTAATCCAAATTGGGAAAAATGATAATAAAATAACTCACAATATCTTAATTATTTAATGGTATACTCTAACAGGAACATATTCGTTTTATAAAGGACAATGAAGAGAAGACAATGCTTGACACAGAAGTATAAGTCACAAGTAACATAATTTGAGCATTTTGGTTTGCATTTCTGAAGGACTAAACCTTGTTATTTGTGGTATTATTTAAAAAGTTGCATCACTGTTTTCTTTAGCTATTATTTAAACTTAATGTAATGGAAGAAAGTTTTTTTCTTTTTTTAATTGGCAGTTGTTCAAGATGGTTGATTATCAGAGCATCAAACTTCTCTTAAATTGAGAACTGACGTTTGATTTAGAGAATCACAGTAGTGGGATTATTTGCTCTTGTGGTTTGTGAAAGAGGAGATTCTTATATGCAATCTGAAATAAGGAGTGTGGTATACGAGTCTGCATAAATTGCTCTGCATGTTTAAATTGTTAATATTTAGAATATGTAAAAAAAAATATAATACGATATGATAAAATAAATGTCTAGTAGCTCGAGTGAGAGAAAGTTAAGCAGAAATGGATGAGAGAAGACACATCCGACAACATGGCGTTAACCCAGAATCCTGGTGAGAAGGATGACCTGTGAGAAATTTCCCGTGAAAACTTCTTAAAGAATTTTTAAGAGCAATATACAATATCGACTGAGAATGCACATCTTCACCCGGCTTCCATTTCTAATCCAGAATTAGTTGCTCATTCCCAGCTTACTCTCTCTGTGTGTTTCCTTCCTGTGGCTTGACCCTTAAGCCAATGGTGAAATCATTTTGTTATAACAATTCCCCACTCTAGGTATTAAATACTTACAATATTTAGGTTACAGAAAAACCATTAAAATGAAAAACTCAAGGATACAGATTTAAACATAAAAGACATTTATTTCTATATTTACCATAGTCCAAAGCAGGCATAGCTGCTGGCTGGTGTAGGGTACCCTACACTTTCTATTTTCTTTCTATGTTTTGTGTAAGGCACCCCTCCCCCATTATGCATAGTAGAGAAAAGCTCATCACATCTATATTCCAGCTTGTGGGAAGTGACAAAGAGGAAAAAAAAAGCTTTTGTACATTGAAGAGCATGTCCAGGAATGAGGAAGTGAAACTTCGACTCATGTATATAGATTAGCTAGAATCTATATACCTGGCGACACAAGCAGCAATGGTTTAGCTACATCTTTTATTACCATGGACAAGAAGGGAGGCCATGAATGGGGGTATTTGTCAGTATGTATGTAAATCCATTTATACTACACATGTCAATTTATCTACCTATACATAGAATATGTATCTATGTAATTATACATATTTTATATATATATAATCAATATAGTGCACATATAAGTAATTATATGTGTAGCCAAGTGTAGATAATGAAGACAATTTCTTTTGTTTCAATTTCTGGATTTGAAATGATCTCATTTTATGGTAATCATAATCGAAGGATTGAGTGGTAAGGAATGGCATTGCATAAATTATATTCCATTTTAAAATTTTATTTCAGAGAATTTTTAACATACAAAAGTAGAATAATAACGTGTTGAACCTTTATGACCCATTACCTAGATGCAACAGTTTTTAAGTCATGTCCAAATTTATTTCATCTCTGTCCCTGTTCCCTTACTGAAATACTCTGAAGCAAATCTCTGAAACCATGCCATCCATAAAAACTGTAGGTATAAATTTGAGAAGAAAATGTCTCATTGTTGTTTATACCATTATTGCAGCATGATGTTTCAAATAATTATTGAATCCCAGAAGAAGAAGATGAATTGTCTAGAGAGCAGAATGTGTCTTTTAAAATTAGAAAAATCATAAAAATTTTTGAAATGGACCAAGAGCAAGAATTTACTTTGATGTGACATAGATAATAATCTCTGAACTATTGAAGAAAAACACATTTAAGAAAGTTAAAGTTTTAAAGAAATGAAATTTTCCTGAAAAAATATATTGTTTTTGCTTTGTACTTTGAAAAACTACTTTGTGTTATGTGGATATGTTTAGGATTTGAAAAAGAAAATTTGAAAAATAGAATTAAAAAATATGGATTACAAGTGCTCATTTCATTTTGTTTTAGTCACCGTAACTCCTTTTAAATTTAGAGTTCCTAAAACTATTTATAGCATAAATGGGTAGCATAATAAAAAATAGCTTAAAACACCTAAAAGAGGGACAGATTATACAGAAGAAATGAAATTTAAAAAAAAGATATATCTTAAAACGTGATCTTATTAATTTTTTTTTCAAAAGTGAAAGCTAAGTTTTGGATGTCATATTTGATTCTTCCTAGCTTTTCAGGTACCACATGTTTTGATATTTTTCCTAAGCATTTTTTTATTGCTACAAGAATATTAAATGAAGGTGGTCTCATAATTTTTTTTTTTAAAGCAAAAACCCCATGGCTTTGTCTAATTATGTTAATTTTCACTCACAAAATTTAATCCAATAAAATGCATATGCTGTTTTTACTGTATGAAACATAGTTAAAACTGGCAGAAGATAAAAGACCAAAAAGATGCATTTTCCAATTTAAACAGCCTTGTTGTACATCAAGAAACGCCTAAAGATATTTCAACATCTGTATCCTATGTAACATGAACTTTTATTTTGACTATTTGTAAAGCAAGAAGGCATTTACTTCCTATAATTAGAAAAGTAAAGCTCTATAACACTACTGACGAAATAATAAATTATGGTTGTCATAAGTCTTTCCAAATTTCTATCAGTTTTATATGTTCAATTTTATTTTATTCTGCTTTGTGCATAGTTAATTTCTAGTTATGAATCAAAAACCATTAAATTAAATATTTTTCAAAAGGTGAAAAGGCTGAAAATACTTTTTAACATCTAAGTCAACAAGACTCTAAGGATATCAAACGTAATCCACTTTAAAACACAGTAAATTCTTCCTGAAATTGAGGTTTAGTTTTAATTCTTATGATATTTAAACATGTATATTCAATAAAATTATTAACTAGAAAGAAGAGATTGTGGTTTTATTAGACCAGAAGTCCATGAAATTGAGTTTAAATGTACGTAGCTAAAAATCTGAGAACAAGCTCAAAGATGTGTGATAAAGCAACAATAATTCTTGCGATGTTACACTTAAGTTTCCACATCAAATGGTCACGATTTAAATTTCAAGATTTTTTTTTAGAGCTTTCATCTCCAACAGAAATCAGAACAAAGACAAAAGAAGACACCTGGGGATTTTTAAAATATTTATTTCTGCCCTTGTTTACATTATTCCAATAATTGTATGTTCTACCAGCTTGTGTTTTACTATGGATCTGGGAAAACCACGCCGGTTTATTGACTTGAAGACTTTATTGCCAGCATGAGGACGTGTTCCCACACATGACGCCAGCACTGGAGAGCAGCTAGAAGTATCTCCATAATGGATGAGGAACAGGTCTGAGGGATGTAAATGCTTTCTGAAATTAAGGCGTGTTACTGGATTCTACCTTTCACTTTTGCTTTGAACCAAGTTTCTGTACATTCAGGAACTTGACACCATGTGTCCAATTTCCTGCTTCCTAATCTATTCTCTAATCTCTTGTCATTAATTCTCTTGGTCATCTATCCACCTATTATTCTTTATGTATGTATTTTTTAAGCAACTTTGTGTCTATTAATATGGGATTCTGATTATTTTCCTTATAGAGATCAAACCTAATCCACTTTACTATTACTATTCAAATGGTTGTCTAAACCTTTAACTTAATTAAAAGTTGAATATCCCTAAATTTTACACATTTTCCTTTCATGAAAATTACTGAAAAATAAAATTTATGGAGTAAATTTACTTAAATATATTTTTAAAATTAGATTTCACATTGAAGTATTTCTCGATGAATATGTGATACTTTATCATATTTTACTAAATATTGAGTTTATTTTGACAATTTCTTGGCAATGAAACAAGCAAACATAGTAAATGAATTCAGAAAGTAAAAGGTCATGGGGAAACGAAAACAACAAAATTCACGACTTGGGTCTTCCCACATCAGATAAATTATAGTGCATAACAGTTCTTCGAATAGCGTCATTTTGTTAGACAACATTTTATCATAATGAGATGCCTTAGAAACTTAACTCTTGTTTATATCAATTAGCCTATGGTAACTTGGTTTCATTGTCATTACTGTGTAATCTAAGACATGTGGTCCTCAGGTGACTAGACTATTCTGCTATTGCTGTTTAACAGCAGGATATGGCAACAGATAATCTCCACTTTCTCCAGCTACTTGGTATATGCTCATCGAAAGATAAAATGATGGAAAGTGTCAGGAGACGTGTCTTCCAATGATGAGTCATCTTTATGTCTTATTGGGCCATGGAAGCCAGTCAAATAAAAGGGGGGGAGTCAAGCCTGAATACTCTGAAAAATTAGAGGCATATTTTAATATCATTTTCTTTCTAAATGACACAAATTTATATTTACATATGTGAAACTTCTAACACATTTTTGTGATTAACATTTTGGGACTCTGATCAAAAGTATATTCTCTCTCTACTTTTGGAGGATGCTGAGGAGTAATAGAAAATGTAATAAAAAATGTTTCTTAAAAAGATTATCTTTTTTTTTTTAATAGAAATTCAGCTACTGTTAGAAAAGGAATCAATTATTTCCTGAAGAGGCCTTAAATGCCGTTGGCCACCTGGGCAAGCCAAGTCATACTCTTGATTAGATCCTTCTTCATAACTTAATTTTTTCTGCATATTTTATCTTGAAAGATTTTAAGGTTTCTGTTATATTTAAATATTCTATTTTTTGAGAAATGACTTTGCCGCATAGAATATACAACTTAGAGATACATGGGTTATTCAGAGACAATTACATTGCACTATCCCCTAGGGCTACGTAATCACAGAAGCTCAACACAAAACAGTTCGAATTCGGCTCTTACGTTTTGCCTTTATATCTTTCCCATTATTACTTCTGGTAAACACTTTATTCCAATGCTGCAAAAATAATAATTTAAACCATTCATTCTTTAAGATATTTTCAATGTGGCAAATTTAAGAATATAGTCAAGGGGAAAAAATACAAGAATTTAATATGTTGCCTTAAGAAATGAACGCTCCTTGAGATACATCAACTATTCAGATCATATACAAAAATTTGAGAAGCAATTTATATTGTGAAATAACTCAATAAATAAACAGCACAGATGTTGTAGATAAATAAAAAGCACTTTCCATGGCCTGTTTTGAGGAACACTATTTTCATTAGATAATCTGTAAAAAAAAAAAAAGGTTTCTTCCATTGCCAATCAATTTGGGGAGCACTATAAACTATACCTTCTCGGTGGCTGATTTTTTTCATATAATCATCTTAAATGTCACTAATACAATTTTCAGTCTAGAGACCTGTTAACTTTATTTACACAACATTCACCAAGTTATTTGTTCATCAGGCCATTTTTTCCTTTAAAATCTATTGATGGCCCATGAAATCAATCTCCTAAGAAAAAATTCTGGGATATAATGTCATTTAGTAAATTTATGTATGAATCAATTAGGAAACTATATATATATACATATACATATATATATATATCTTATATAGAAAAATATTCACACATAATTTATTTTTCTATTTTTTTCTTATCCCTGATTATTCCTTTTTTTTTTTTTTTTTTTTAGGATCATGTTTAGTTTCATGGATGCAACATCTTATCTCTCTAAGTAAATTATTTTCAAATATTCTGGATATTTCCTCCCAGGTCTTGAATTGCTTCTGTTACTTATGAATTTTGTGCTTTGTGATTTTTTTGGTCCTTTTCTTTCACTTCAGAGTTTTTCTCATATATTCAGTGCTCTGTGACTACCTAATTTTATTTAACAGAATGACATTAAAAATCTATTAGAAGTCCAGTGCGTGTAGACAAGGCTGTGGACTTTGGCTTTGTTATAAGGCAGGAGTGTCTGCAAGAGTCATTCAGTTTTTCCAGAGAAGCATCCTCTAGTCTTCTGCCAGAGGGGACAGGATAGGCTTTGCCAGGATGATAAGAACAAATGGGACATAGAATTTGGGACTTCTCCACTACCGTATATGAAAGTTCAATTAAACTCTAGGCATAGCCCGAAACTCAATATTTCGTATTAACATGTCTTACAATTATTCTAAAACCTCTCTTTTTAAGTTTCTCCTGAGAATAAACCTTGTATTTAATAATTATGGTTTTATGCTGGATGGAAATTCGGAGGGTGAGCAAGTTTCATGACATTTTAAAGACATTAGGAGAGGGGACTGGAAAAAGGAGTCCAACGACTCTGTCCAAAGATTTTGGTTTCTTTTCTGTTAGCCCTCTCATTTTTTTTCAGTGTGTTTTATCGATTCAAAACAAAAACAGTAACAAACCAGCAACTATAAATGCTGATTGAAAAACTCAAAATATCACATGATCCTGAGTATTTAAAAATATTATTAGCACATCAGACTGAACTGATTAGTTGAGTGTGATCTGGCATCGTCTATTTCAATCACCAAGTTCTTAAATAACAAAGTATTAATTTACTTTCATTATCTCTATTACATATTTCATTCCAAATACTTCATTATAAGAGAAGGGCTTGTCTGGGACCACATTAGTCACAGATGGACCACCAACGAAATCACAAGTGTTCTTTTCTGTAATCTGAATATTATTTTTCTTCATGCAACAGAAAATAATTTTCACATGAAGCATTTATCATTTTTTCCATTTTGTCCTGCTTTTAACAAAATAACTTTAATAACTTTGGAGACTTAAAAGCTCTCTTTTTCTTGAAAATCGGTTCCAAGAGGAGATTCAATAGAATCTTCATTTTTTGAAATGATCCCATAATTTTTCAGGTCTCTTTCCTAACTGTTCAGTTTGGGACTCCAGCTGTAACATACCCAAGATACTAGTTTTGATGTTCGCCCTCAGATGAAGAAAAATCCTTTCACTCAATTTTTGTTAAAAATCCATTATATCACAACACCATACTTGTTATTAAAATAGCTATTCATAAAACCCTCATCTATGTTAAATCTCAAATGTTTTAGCTATACTCTGCCGATGTTGTGCATCAGGGGGTTACACCATGAGTCATTTGATATGTAAGTAACCATGCTGCTGACAGAATTAGCTGATATTAGAAAATCCAAAACCATACAAGAGACCTTCCAATTTCCTTTTCTATGGTGTCTCTCTCAGCAGCTCTGTTCAGCAGTCTTCTAACCTGCAAAGTCATTCAGTCGACATGAAAGATGTTTTGATGAAAGATTGAGGGTAGGCTGACAAGTGAAGTCATTGACATTAATCATGTTTTATCTGCTCTGTAAATCAGACAAAAATACAAACACAAGGGGTTGAATGGATTTAAAAACAATGACTGTAATACTTCTATTTTTAAAGGGAGACTATTCCAAAATAAGAATATCCAAATATGTAAAACTGTTACGAAAACATCTGAAAATATGTCTTAAAAGAATTATGTCTCCAGACAATTTTCGAATGTAGGCTACACATAAAAACCCTTTTGCAGTTTATAATTATGACATTATTTATAAAGACTGTTGCTACTGAACTTTTGGCACATAGAAAAATTTTCCTTAACCGAAACAATAACCACTCTGTCTCATGCGTACCATATGCCATGTTATCTTATTTATTGGTATTTCTCAATTTTATATTGGTTTCCTCAGTTGCTTATTGGATGATTTAGGTATACCTACCCAGAAAAAGGAGAAAATACCCATCCAAAATTGAGGTTAAGTTTTTTGAAAGCTATTTAGTTTTCTAAGAATTTAACCAGCAACCATTTAAAGTTTAGTTACTGAACAACTCAATTTGGGTTAATGTTATGAGGTTGTTTTCTGTTTTGCTTACTTTTTTCCATATTCAAATTAATTTTGATGGTTCGGTTCAACAAAACATTTTGCAAATGACAGTAAACATTTTGCAAATTGAATATCATCTGCACATCATGTGTCTTTTAACAAAAACAAAATTATTCAGTCACAACTATATTCACTCAATCAGAAAAATCACCTGTTATCTATCTTTTCAGGGGCAGTCTCACTAGGGAGTCTGAAGAATCTTCACACAGACAGAATGTGGAATGTCCACTTTCTCAGTAGGAGTGAGAATAGCAATGCCTTACACTTCTGTAACTGTAAGGTCTGCCTATATTACCTCAAAAATCACATTTTCCAAATAACTTTTAAGTAAAGATTAGAAATATTTCTTTTAAAAAATGGGCTTTTGGATTCAATATCTATTGAAATCAGTTGCAAATTCTATAGTATTTCATATACTCTGTCCATGGAAATGTATCATCATCATTGTTCATTTCTGTAAAAGTTTCGACTCTTAGAGAATGGCTTGATGGATAAATATACAGTACTTGTTAATGTTTAGTAAATGAAGACATTTTATAAAAAGACAAATAATTTTTTTCTTCTTTTTTATGTTCAAAGAGCAAAATTTTAAAGCACATACCACAATTAGATAATTAGATAACTTAATTTTTTCCAGAGAAAAAGAGTAGTTAAGAGTGATGATGTGGCAGTCTACAGAATGCTGTTTCCTCTGATTACCAAAGGGACTATTTCGGAGAGGAATATATCATAAAATTTAACATATTCAAGTTTCTTTCTGGACCCCTAAATTACACATATTATTCATGCTTTGCAGGAAATTACTAAGATTTTTAAATCAAATGACTATTAGAGGAAATTTTTGAGGAATTTGCAAAAAATGTTTTCCTCTAATCTCCTCTTAGAATTAAGCAAAAATGATTGACGCAGAGTTGAGATGCTGATATATATACAAAATATATGCCAATGCAAGTGATGGACTGATGGACAAACAAAATGTTTATAAAATACATCATAATATGTTATATATATATTAATTTTATGTTGTAAGTATTATGTATATATTAATTATATATTCCTATGCAATTAAATTATTTATGTTATTAGATGCTTTTCTTAAGGCACTGCATACAATATTTTCTTTTTTTTCTTGAGTCTAAAAAAGGCCACAAATATTAAGCAACCATGTTGGGATTTCCTAGGGTAGTAGGCCCTAGGAAATTAATATAGAACTGTAGAGATAATATATATGAAGTAAGAAAGCAACAGAAATATTTTAATATGATCCATTTTTTAACATTTAAGGGGAATTATGTTTCTTATACCAAAACATTTTCTCTTAAAATATCTAAAATAATTATGTCAAATATTAGAATTAACAAAGAACACACACACATATATATAAGTAATATATTTTCCTAAATGAACACTTATTTCTAATTTACATAAGCACATTTGCAAAAAAAGTCATGCTCACTTTTTATTTTATATTATTTTATTAGGAAAAGAATAGGTTGTGAGCATTAGGGATCTTAATTTCTGGCACTAGAACTCTTTCTTGGTGAGATCTTAGCAACTGTGACTTCTGCTCTTTCGCATTCATTCCCAAATCTGTGAAATAAAACTCTTGGGCAGAGCGAGCTCTAATATATTGTATAACTAACTGCATTTTCTGAATAAACTGATATTAAAAGTTAGATTTCTCTGAGATGTCTACATCGTGTTTCATTGTGATAATTTTTAAATTGTTACTGTATTTCATACAGATTTTCTAGAAGAAATAAAATAACATTGCCATTTTTAATATACTTCAATTAATTTAACAAGTGTTTGTTAAGTATTCCATATATATTAGGCTCACTGTTCCTTCTTGCAGATATATTTTTAATATAATAGTGACCTGGTGCAGTACCAAAGTGTCAAAAACATTTAACCATAACAGAATGTTTATGTAAAGCAATATTATAAGACAATATATTTTAAATTTTATTACATGTGATTATATAAGTAGTCATGTAACATGATTACTTGACAATACCAAATGGTTTCTTCAGCTCTATACATCAGAGTCACTTCTGTTCTTTATATTTCAGAGATAAATCTCTGTAGGTTTAGTTGCAATGCATATATTTTACTAAGGAATTTCATTAAAGGACCGGTGTAGGTCAAGGCCATGGCAAATACCTTCTAATGCAGAGCTGGCGCATGATCCAAGTCATCTTCTTCAGGTGGGACAAGAAAAAAAAAAACCCGTCACTGATTCTATGCTCTGTATAAGACAATGTCACATCTACCCTCAGCTGTCTTTAAAAAAGCTTGTGAAGGGATGATTACCTGCATTCTTTTGCTCAGGTGAGGGGCTACCCTGGTTTGAAAAACTTTTGCTCAGGATCAAAGCACCACGGTTTTTAATATAACACGCTATCTGTTCCTGGGAAGATCCCACCAATTCATTTCAGCATTGACTATCTATTTTAAAAGAAGGAAGCTATGTGAGTACATTTAAGGTATAACAATAAATGCTATAATGTTTGAGGGCTCAAAAAGTCAGATCCTAGACCTCTTAGGAAGCATCATGCAACGTGATGTCTACTTATTTAAAACCAAGTGAGTGACAGGACTCCTGCTGAGACCATTCCTGTCTTACTGACATCTGGTTCCCTAGTTTTGCAATTTAGCTCAGGGGAGGCACTCAAATGGAGACTAGGAGGTCTCAGGGGTAGACATGGCTAGTGGAAAGAAAGGGGTTGAGGCTGAGAAGGCCATTATGCCACCAAGGTTACACAGTCATTGTATTTTCTCCCTCCTGATGTTAGACTATCGCTTCTGTCCCCAGAGCCAGTTCTTTCTAAAATGAGTTGACAAAGTGCTGAAGAAGACTCTCTTTCCCCCACGCTTTTGATGACCTCGCCTTTCTTGGTATTACTAACGATTTTCAAGAGATCCACTTAATCTTGCATTTTCCTTTACTCATTCACAGGAGCACAACCTGGCTGGCATCCTCTATAAATTCAATTCCCATTATATGGTGGAAATATGCTTACTGGAGGAACCGAGGACAAGATCTCAGTGGCAGTACACTTTTCCCTTGAGTATATAATACATTATTAAAGTAAATCATAATGAAAAATCTGGTCGGCTGGATTAACAAACTTCAAAGTATGAAAGAGTCCAAGTTTTAGTGGAAAAATTTTATTAGTTAAAAATATATACAATAATTATCAGAAGTTGGTAATGATTTACATATTTTTTCTCATGATTCCACACTTACTTCATTAATTTGAGAGCCACATCTACTGAGAGAAAGATTATAAACCAAAATATTTTTAATAGGAAAAAAATAAAATACCACTGCAGTAGAGTAACACGAAAACATTTTATTCTTTGTTTAGTGGCCTAGGAAATTAAAATATTTTAAAATTATCCCCCTGTATTAGGATATACTCACTTGTCCAGAGCCTGGAAGAAGTTAGGTTGGGTTCTAACAAAGCCAGGAGTCAGCTTTAAAACAAGTTTAAAAATATTAAAACACACGTGCATTCACAATTCCTCCAATGATAGTCTCTTTTCTTGATGACCCGTTTTCGTTGTTTGAAAAAAAAACTGTAAGTAATTTTGTTCTTTTGTTGAATCAGGAGGGAGAAAGAAAGAAGGCTGATATTAGTGCACGTGAATGATAGCAATGAAAAAAGCTCTGTTGAGTCACAGGTTGCTATTAAAGCTTTTCATGGCATCGTCGATGCTATATAAACTAGATATGTCACCAAGAGATGTAGGCCCAAACACTGCACCGCGAGTTGAGTTGCTCTAAAGGGAGCAATGAGATTCTTAAATCCATGAAATCTTAATTGTGCTCAACAGATAGCTTTAAAAAACAATTTTATAATAAATCTATGCGTCTGATGCTAAGCCAATATATCTATCTCCTCCTATAATTCTTTATTTTCAAAATATTTTACTCCTTCATTACAGAAATACCATATGGAAGAAAAAAAAATTAAACAACTTACACTGGTAAAATGACACTTCAATACTACTGACGGTGTCTCACTATAAAACTTCCACTTATTTATTTATCCGATTATGAATACGTGCATGTAAATTTGTAATTGGTAAATGAAAAAATTTAATAGATGAACATTATTCTGCCTCTTATTACTCATTAGCTGAATGTTAGTATGTAGAATTTTAAAATGTTTGCGAAGCTTTTTTTCTGTTTACATTTTTACTATATTAAAAATATATTTCTTTGATGACTTGTCTACTTATGCAGGCTTTGTGAATTTTGGTATTTTAAATTTCATAAATACGATGTAGGAAAATGCATTCAATGCAAAACCTTTAATTATAAAACATAATCATCTTGCCTTGTGTGATTTTATTCTGGGTGTACATATGCAGTTTAAATTTATACATGCATGCACATCACTTGAAATTGTTCTCCGTTTTAAAGGAAAGATAATTTTCAAGCCCTTCAAGAAATAAATATGAATGTTCCTTTACCCAACCCCCCTGCTGCAAGATATCAAAACCTCGGAGAATCAAGGACAGCAAATTTTGTATTGGTTGGTAGCTGTGGCATTGTAGAACGGGCAAATTCAGAATGCGCGTTGGAACCCAGCTGCTGGTTTAGATCAGCTGGAAATGAAAGAGGAACATCTTATTGAAATGTTCATTTGACATAGGTGAATACCTTTCCAAGAGGAAAATGTGAACTTAATTTATAGGGAAGGCTAAGATGGCAAGCTAGGAGCAGTCTCTAGATCACAAGAACACATCACAAAGGACAAAATATAGATGATAAAACATTGGCGCATGAAGAGATTATGCTCTGATAGACTGGGAAGCAATCTAAAAGGTATTTGCTTTTTGTGTCTTCTCATCACTCATGAGTTCAGAGTGGGATGACTGGGGCTGAGGTTCATTTATTTACCTATCAGAAATGAAACCTGACTTTCATCAAACGATGCTCTCTGCACTCACCTGGGAAGCTTTCGTATCTTTGCATCTGATGACAACATAATGGCATGTTCTGTATCAATGATCTCCTATTTGTCAGAATTATCATATCGCTCACATTTCAAAGAACTTTATGTAAATATAGCTGTACTCGGGCTTCAGAAGGTACAACTTAAGTAGAGGGTCCTGGGGCAGTGGCCACAATAGATCCAGGTGAAGTCACAAGACATCTCTTAGAGTTACCTCCATTGTAAAAAAATAATATGATTATGAAATCATATACTAAATGTGTTCACTTGTTCATGCATGTTTTCATGTATTTATTGAATCCCTTTGATGGTCAAGGCAAAGTTATTGACAGATGGACATTTGGCAGGGTCAGGAGCAAGAGTGAAGTAGGTATATTTAAGACATGGTCACCTGAAACTCCTACCAGATTGCTGAGGTCGCAAAGAATTGTTCATGTATGTCAGGCTGCCTTTAATGAAGAAATAAATTGACCTTTACTACTGAAATTCTGACATACAATCCACACAGTTCTCCAGGGGGAATGAGCCCCTGCATTAAAAAACGGCTCGTTAATGTCCTCTGTTGCTTTTTCTCTTCCCTGGTGTCACTGTTCCTGTGCCCTCATTGCAGCTTTCTGGGACCAACTTTTCAATAAATTACCTGCTTTCTTTCTCAGAGTCTGCCTCCCAGGATCCCCAGACTAAGACAAACACAGTAGCATTCTATCAAGATTGCATCTCAATGTGTTAATTCTTTCCCTGTCAAGTGACATTTATGTTGTTTCCTCTGTTTTATTGCTATGAACAGGGATGCTAGGAGCATTCTTCTATGTGTTTTTTGAAGTACGGCATATGCATATGAATTAAGTTTTGAGGAATATACATTCGACTATTAGTAGTGGTTGTTTCTCTTAGAGTTAGACAGCATTAAACTCTATGATAACATTTCTTATTCTTGTTTGTTTGTTTGTTTATTTTTTAGGCGTGGCAACCTTTGGTTGACCTCACAGATTGCAAAGATCTTGTCAGCTTACAATCCCTTATTTCTTTATTTTTTATGCCTACAGAATCTGGTCTTCTTAGGTGGTCTCCCATCCAAGTACTAACCAGGCCCCATCCTGCTTAGCTTCTGAGATCAGATGGGATCGGGCTTGTTCAGGGTAGCATGGCCGTAGACGTTTTCCACTTTTATACCTTACTTCATGCTATTTTCCAAGTGTTCATCACCAACCCTGTTGATGAGACAAGGCTGAGTTCAATGATTGCCACAAGAAAGGATTGCCTCAGAGTAGAGAAGGAAAGTCAGAATTTATTGAGATTTGGATGTTTGGTTTAAAGTGCATCTATCAGTGAAAGAACCTGATTAGGACTGAGTAAGAATCATGATACAACAGCCAGGATTTGTGAAAAAATAAAGGTTGGACTTTGGCCAGCAGTTCAAACAATTTTAGGGCACAAAGTATCTGTTGATGTTTTTCACTGAAGAGTTGTTGGTTTCCTGGAAGTTCCAGTAACAAAAAATCAAGCTGGTTCCTGGAAGAGTGAATAAATGCTAATAAAGACAGAAATAATAAAGTCACATAGCAAAGTCTTGTTGAAGAAAAATGTAGGGTTTGGTTTAGGGTGCCAGCGTTCAGGCCCAGTGTGAGGGTATGTGGTTCTGGTTCTGTTCTACTTGCCAAAATACCTCAGGAAATTTTGTTCAGATATAAATTCTCTATTATTGGATGTTTATCAAGTAATAAGTCATGGGAACTCTGTACATGTGGCTAGTAGAAGTTTAAAATTATGTAGAAGTTAAGGAGCTTTTGGAAGTGACGAACATTTTGTTTCTTCATTTCCTAGCCAACAGGAGAATTAATGATTATATTTACTTGACGTCAAGTATTAGCAAGTTTCTCCACATGATTTTGCTGTTGAAAATCAGTAATATCTTCTATGTGAAAGTCTTAGCACAAATTTATTTTAATAAACACTACTTAAGCAGGGAAAAAAAACTTTTTTATTTTTTTTTTTTTGGGCAAGTGCTCCTTGAACACCAATTAAATAAAGAATTCACTTGTATTTACAATCACAGTAAAAGTATTGTGTTTCTGCATTTTTTTTTTAAAGAGTTCACATTCCAAAGCAAGGTTTTACCTTTATAGGGCATAGAATCCCATTCATATATTTCCCTTTGGATGTGAGGATAATATCTGTTAAGGTTCTTGATTCCGAATTTCTTCTTTTTTTGTAAGCCGGATGGGGGAAAGGAAAAATTAAGCAGACGTAACCAGCGCCCGCTCTTTTCTCCCATCTGTTAGCAGGAAGTGTTTCTGCAGCTATGCAGAATAGGGAGTGAGAATGTGGTCCTTTCATTAGCACTTGACCTCCTCGGTTTTAAAGAAACCTAGAAGCTTCTTTCTTCATGATGCTTAAGAAAGCTGCTCTGCTATCGGGGTGGCCTTCGGCCTTAGGCAAAACGTCAAAGCTGGGAAAGGTGGCCTTGAGTGATCTGCCTTCTCTCAAGTGATCTGCTTAACAACTTCACTTACCTCAGGGGCTAACACTTTTGTGCCTTTTCAAAACTGTAATTCCCGGATAACAGAAGCTCTTTCCAAGAAAGGATTTGATTTCAGTCATTTACAGTGAAAATAAATATAAATCAATGAGCTACCTCTCCGAAGTACCTGTATTTTTAGCTTCCGGTGGTATTGTGAAATAAAATACTATCAGCCCTCATTAAAGGAATCTCGAGCATCAGCTTTGCAGATGAGGGGAGATTTTGCAAAAAGAAGTTGCCTTTCATATATGAAATCAGGCCACCTGGATTGGATTTCACTACTGTCCTTGTGTTCTCAGCATAGCCTTTGGTGTGTAAATCTAGAAATAGTAGCCTTTGAGTTTTACCTTAGTTACCAGACACATAGAAATTAATTCCATCTTTAAATAGATGATTACTGCCGATTAAGTCTGTGAATTACATATTATAGAACATGGAATTCTGGGACAGCCTGGGGAGCATGTGGAGGGGCCATTTAACTGTACAATATGCAGGTAGAATATTGCCAATGATGATGATGATGATGATGATGATGATAGTTATAATTCAGTGGAGAAAAAAGGAGGTTTTGGTATATTAAGGTGATTAACAGCATACATAAAAATGTATGTGCTGCTACATAAAAATCTAAGAGCTGAACCACTGCAAATCAAGGCTGATTCCTATTATGCAGTCAATTACTTAGATCGCTTTGGAATAGGGAGCCCATCCAACATATTTTGGCCACTAAAGGAAGTACAGAGAGGAAAGAGTTATTTTAATTAATAATAGCATTTAGTAGATTATGGTTTAAATTAATGTAAATGTTGAACAGAATAACCCAGAGCAATGTGCTGCTTTGTTTTTTTCTGCTGTCAGATTAAATTTCTTTTGTGGACATCCCAAATTGGTTTCTGTTTCCCATATCGGTAGTTGGAGAACAGCATATTTTCATTTTTTTGACCTACCGAACACATGACAGAAGTTATAACCTGACAAACAAAGCATGCACATTTTGATAAACAACACATTTCAGTAAAGGAAAAGGATGAGTAGAGATAACAAGTTGGCAGAATTTTTAAGCAAATACTCTACTTGGCAAACAAAAATGTTTCTTATAAGAGAGTTTGATTTTAGCATCTAGTTTGTGTGCCTGTCTAATGCTTTCTATGTTCATCCCATTTAGTTCTTTCACTCTATGACTCATTAGATCTATTTGTTATGGAGTCATCTTCATTTAGATCTGTTGAAGGTACCATGTCAAGAAACTGAAACTTAGATAATTTTCATGTCCCTGTAATTGGCCCCCTTGACCAGAAAGCTAGTATATATCCAGTCAGCCAATCCACAAACCCCAAGCCAACTCTGAGCTCTATACTTACTTTCTTGTTCCTTATTCATTTTCTTTATTCTCTTCCTTATTCTTTATTCTTTATCCTATAGAAGCTTCTTGCCTTCTGCTCTATTTTGAAGATCTCCAGACCCTTGAAAACAGAGATTGTGGGTTACTTCCTGAGGTGTTAAATTTAAGTTTGTTTGAATTAACTAAATTTCTTTAATCATTTTTTATAAAGAAGAATAATCATAATTATTCTTCTTTAATCATTTTTAACAGGTCAAAACCTTTTAGCCACATTTTGACTTATTTTTAAGTGTTATATGTATGAGTATGAGTAGTTACATATTGATATCAATATGTATTGCATATATACATAACACACACACAAAGCAAAATAATTCAAAAGTAAAAGATGTAAGAAGACATATTGTTTGTCTGAAAATAGGTAATTCCGTCAATTTTTCTTTTTCTTTGACCAATATATGTATGACTTAATTTTGGCTCTAGACAACTTCAGAAAGAGCTATTTTAAATTTTACTGTTAACAATCTATGTGAAGAATATAGTTTACAGAAAACCTCATGAGAATTGTATTATATATTATAGGGGAAAAGAAAAAAATAGTATATTACAAGATGATATCATCATAAATACCTTCTTGTATTTATAATCATGTTAAAATGATACTAGATACTTTCGAGTGTCAGCCTTTTCATGAAGTTTGTCTAAAAAGGTCTCTCCCTCTTCCAAACATCATCTTTCTTAGTGTCATTATTATTTGCATTGACAAATTAAACATTCATACTTATCCTGTAATTGTTCTATAACTGTAATTTTTTCTCTTTAATAAAGACTATAAAATCTTCATAGCCAGCAACTTGTCTATACTTGAAAAGCTTTAATTGAAGTACTTATGTGGAACACATACTGAATTCTTAATAAATATCTGTTAATACTGATATGCTAAATGATGAAAAAAGAGGAATAGAAGAGGAAAAAGAGAAGGAAGGAAGGAAGGAAGGAAGGAAGGAAGAGAAGAGTTAAAGAAAAGGAAGGAAAGAGAGAAAGAGAGAGAGAGAGGAAAAAAAAAATTATTTAATTTAAAATAAAGCCAGAGGAGGGAGCTGGGAACAAAATGGGTAATGTGGGGTCAAGGTATAAATTTTCAGTTATAAAAGAAATAAGTCATGGGGATGTAATGTACCGCAGTGACTATAATTAATAACACTGTATTACATATTTGAAAGTTGCTAAGACTAAATCTTAAACGTTCTCATCACAAGAAAAATATTTTTGTAACTATTTATGGTGGTCAGGATCAATCACCCCAGCTTCTTTTCTTGTTGACATAGAGGGATGAGGAGCCCAGCGTTGCAGGATGGTGGCCTCAGTGTCCTGTCCAATGGGATTATTGTCGTATTTCCTGGTGGAATCATCCCTCTCGCTGGCCTAAGACCTTAGGCTCACACACAGCCCAGCCATTTCATTCTCTCTTACATACCATGATTTGTCTTTTCCCCATAACGCGAAATCTCACAATACAATATATAGTTTGCTTATTTATCTTAAATTCTTACTAAAATCTACAAGGCTGGGAATCGTATTTTCTGTTTTATTTCCAGTGTCCTGGGTAGTTCTTTCCTGCACATAGCAAGCACTTAAGATATTTTGAATGAATAAATTAGTCAAAAATCAAATACATTTATAATTCTACTCTTGCCATTCTGATTCAATCCATCATCATCTCTCGCGTGGATTATTGCAATCACCTCTTCACCAGACTCCCTGTCTCTGGTTTTACCAAGTTAACTGAATTCCCTGCTTATATCTTAATGGCCATAATGGCCATGCCCTCACTGCATTCTTGCTCCCTGGATTAGAAGCTCCATAAGGCCAGAGATTTTGGATATTACTTTTCACCACTGATACATTCCCCACTTTCTAAAACCTTGCTAGATGCATGAGAATAACTCAGTAAATTTTTGTTGAATTAAAAAATGTGAAAATGTTCTTCTTCCCCTAAATAAACTTCAAAATTTTCTGGCTTTGTCGCCAAAAAACAATTCTGAATTGGAGCAAGGCTTAGAGGAATGAGAGTACAACGTATCAGAGAGAACACGTGGTCGGAGTACAACGTATCAGTCAGAACACAGGGTCGGGAAGCAAAAAGTTTTAACAGAAAGAATTAGAGGCTGACAAGACTATTGAGAAAGTTGAGGGAAGAGAGGTCAGAGAAGTTGTCACCAGTGATATCAGCCTGCCACTCCAAAGCAAGACGTTTTAAAAATCTCACCTGGCAATTGCTGAAAATCCAAGGTCCTCTCACCATTAAGCCCATGTCGATCACAGCAACCTCTGGAAAACTACCTTCTGTTTCAATCTCCATCATTAACATGAGCGATGCTCAAGAAACACTCCCAGTAGCTATCGTGGACCTCATAGCTGCTCGTGCACACTTAAAGTTGTGTCTGGAGAATAATGACCTCCTTTTCTCTTTTGTCCCCAAATCTTTCGTAATTGCCTGTTGTTGGCAGATTCTAACCTGTCGTGTACACAAAGAAGGGGGATCCTGGAGGACTTGACTTCTCTGCAATGCAGAGTGAAATCTCAGAAGTGGGTGGCAGTGATGCCGATTTGAAAAACAAATAACCAAGCACACATACTTACCCAGGAAGTTAGGTGTCTCGGAAAAGAGATACTGTTTTCCTCACTCATTTATTTTCCTTCGTAGAACATTGTTGTTCTTATTCTTTGTTTGGCTTTGTTTTATGATTGTCTTTCTACCTTATTCTGTGAATAAATCTTGGATGAATCTAACTTAGATTTATCACCCACCAGGCATCTAACTCAATTATCTGGTCTCAGCTGTTGTGTTAGGTTGTATAGTACTTCTGTAACGTGACACATCATCAAAGGAAGTGTTTGATTTATCTAAAGTACTAACTAGGCTGTGTATTGTAAGCTGCACTAAGCTTATTCTTCTCTTAAAATTTCCTATCATATCACAAGAAAAACTATAAGGCTTTTTTTTTAATGACAGTACATATATTATCTTACACAAAGACTAGGTACTCTTGCTAACATGTTCATAAATATGTTAAATTTATTAGAAAAAAATGTTAATTATAAAGAAAAAAACAAAAAAGAAGCTTACTTCTGACTTTCCTTTAATTTAGGTTAAACAAATACCTACTGATGTACTTTTTTACTTTCTTCGTTCTGAACACAAAATTTACTTCATTTCAGCTTTTTACTTTTCCCTACTACTGCCTACATATTATTTAATAGATGATGAAGAGGTTATTAAATAAATGTTAACAGGCAATTAGTAATGTCTTTTAGTAGCGTGTTGTCCTCAGTAATTCATACCCATATTTTACAGTTGCCAAGAACTATTATCATGAGATCAAAATCCTTATAATCCCCAATGTTTACAATAATCCAATTAGCCACAAAATACATTACACCTTTTATTAAAGAAGAACATTTATCCCCATGGATGTGTGCCTTTGCAGTGTCTTTTAGTTGCCTGCCTGAAAAATAAAAAGTACCTCTGATTAGAAACTTCTCCAGTGGTATTGACCAATTAAGCATATATTTCCAGATTGAGACAGAAGTATCACTGAGTCTTGGCTCTGTCCCCATTTTTAGGCAACGCTTCTAAGTGCCACTGGAAAAGACCACTGTATACATTTTTGCTGTCCAGTTGTCAGTAAAAATGGTTCTATCCTGTGATGACTACAACAAGCTACTTATTTACCTTTCAGCCTTACGTAGATGACACTTGAGGACCGAGCCATGTGCCTCATCTATAGCGACAAACGAAGTGTTCTTTCTCCTAATCTTTATATGCATCGATATATAAAACTCAACATTCCAATTGTATTTTCACTGTTTTTTTTTTACATTAAATGGAAATGCCTGTGAATTAATACAATTCTGCTAAGTACTTCATCCACATGAATCAATAACTAAACCAATTACCACTTTGCTTCTCCTTGGGTTAAAGCAACCATACAGCATATGCATGATTTGTTATTCTATGATGTTTCAGCCTTTCTACTCTGTTTGGACTATTTCTAGGCACTTCTAATTTTAATTGTAGTTAATATTATCTGCTTTCTCTTATTTATGCAGGCAATTAAAGTATACTCACATTTTGGCTGTGTGAATCACTGTATGACTCTGTGTGTACCAGTGTGATTGGATATGTGTTCTCAAATCCAAGTGCACTTACATACACAACACAAAAACACCCCCACGTACACAGTGGTGAAATATAACAAGCAAACAAACATCTTTGTTATAGCGAAGTCCTGGCGTGACATTTGTTTAAAACTTAATTTGATTTTGTCAAAATTCATGATTTCTCTCAGTGATTAATAAATAGTGCATGTTTGGTCTCAGATCAAAAAATGATTGATGTTTTAAGATAAAAAATAGTTGGGTACAGACCTTCTGCATGTCGTTGGCTGTGACTCTGACGTGAAACTATAGTACTGTAACGGGGAGGAAAATATGTCTCTTGGATTAAAGACTCACTGTTTCAATACAGGGCACTGAGCATTAGGAAGTGGAGACAAACTGTCCCCATCAAATAGGTTCTGATAATAAACTTTCATGCATGGGAGGTGAAAGTGTTCTGTAACCTTAATTCATGTCATTGTTTTAAGAGCTTATGTTCACACAATTCATGGAAAATAACTAAGGGTATAAATATCATACAAACTGCATACATTTAACTACTGCAATAGATGCTTGCCTTCCTGACAGTGTGGTAACGATATTAGATAAAGGTGTGATGCTTTGGAACTAACTCAAGTGACCTTTCCAGGTGTATAAATTCCAAGCTCGCCTACTGTAATTATATTTGATGGGTGAACAGATATTACACATACAGGAATTGAATGCAAGTATAGTCAATGCAGATTTTATACAAAAATATTCTAGTCACCACGGCATATAATTTGTAGAAACAACAATTAAGCTTCCAGAATAAGACCTTGTAAAGACGGACACATTGTTAGAAAAAGGAGGACAAGAAAAGACACGAAAAGAGAATCACACTTGTCAATTTGTTGGAATCATTATGGGTAGCACAATACATATCAAACAGAAAGTATTCAGCAAAGGCATGTCTGTGATGACCATATATCATTACAACACATTACAGCTTCAGCATTAACTTTATTTTTTGTTGAGGGGAGATTTATTCTTTTTTCTAGGTAGAGCTTTGGCTAAGGAGGGATTAGTTTTTGTTTTTTGTTTGTTTGTTTGTTTGTTTAATTATGTTAGTAGATATACCAATGTTCCCCCCTCACTAATGAGCATCACTTCGATTTCTGAATTTTCTAAGGGGTAAGAAATTAAAGGTGTTTGCTCAGCGCATTACCCGTATAAAAAGACAGCACTGTATCACTTGGCTTTAAAACAATCCTAGTTGGCACCGATTACTAGCTCCGTTAAACAGGGGAAAACAAGCAAAAACATAAAATCCCAAGGCTTGTTTCATGTCCTCAGACAAGATTTGTGGGACCAAGAATGCCCAACTAAACTGAAATATTGTTCTAGTTAGTAAGCACCAAGGAAAATAACTATGGATGACGGTAATTGTAGCTAAGGTCATTTATCGGTTCGTGGACAGCGCCGTGAGAGTGAAGCCTGCTGCAAACTATACCTTCCAACACAGTTGCGAGACAGGGGAGAATACCCATATTTTCCCCTGGACCTGGAGGATTAACAGTGAAGTTGTCCAGTTGACACCGTGTGTCTGTGATGCTGAGGAGCCTGCACGCTGTTAAAAGATACACTGAAGCACGTCGAAATTTCTGAGAGTTTATTTGAGCATCTATCATCGTGAAAAGGGCAGCATCTAACAGGAGGAAGTGGTTAGGAGTGCTCCTCTGACAAGAGCCAGGGGAAAGACTCACATGAAGAAAGTCTGGAAACGAAGAAAGATTATTGAGTGGCTGCAGTTGGCTGTTAGGGATGGGTCACCCTTAGCGTTTCGATTTCCTAACCCTGAGGTATTTGGAGGCTTAGATTTGGGTTCACTTACAGAAGTCCAGACAGCGTTAGAGCCACTTCATTCTGCAGGCCTCCTCGTTTCGTGTATGTAATAGCTGTCCAGCAGAACCGTATTCTGTAAATACTGGACGAACTGGAAGAAATAGTAATGCTGAAACAGAAAACTTAGGTTTGCAAACACATTTTATGGCACGTGAGGGTATCCTACTGGTTAGACTCTCCAGGCTCCTAGACATTTTGAAACTCAGCAAACGGAATATGCTTTTGTTATAGACGTCTTAAGATATCTGAAAAACAAGCAAGCAGATACTGCCACATTTTTGCGATATCACTATTGTGAATGTATGTTGTTTCATGAACACACAGACATGACTATTTCAAATGTGGGAGAAATAAGACAGACATTTAAAAAAAATTACCATGGTTTAGGACTTAAAGAAAATTACAATTTATCTTTTTAAAAAATATATTTTTTAAAAATATATAAGCTTTTTATTTTATTTTTTAAAGAAACGACCAAGCCTTTCATCCAATGTAATGCAGAGGAATGTCCTTCTACTCTAAACAGGGAGGTAGGTGTCCTTGAAAGGGCTTCATTGGTCATTGCCCTCCCTGTGAGCACTTGGCATCCATACATCATTACAGGCGTTATTTCTACTTGCACATGGTAATAAGGAAATAATTTGTGTCTGTAAAAACAGACTACCTCACACATAGCTATATAATTACAATATATATTATTACAATTCTTTAAATAGTGCTCTTCTTTAAAGATTCCTTTAAAAAAAGTCAGATTAGATGAAATAACTACTGAAATCACTCAATATTGTTCTAGAAAACATAGCAAAATGTAAAATAAATATTTTAAATTGTGGATTAGAATCAAGTATGCACTTCACGGTATACTTTTCTTTATGCAGTTGAATATTATACATTTAATTTGATATCTCAGGAAAAATCAGAATAACTGGCTTTCATGCTCCTCATATTTTTATTCTACTAACCTGCCTTTTGCTTTTGCTAGGAAAAATAAAAACCAGCGGTAGACTATAGATCCACAAAGATTGGCAAGGTGATCTCTTTTTGCGTAGCAAGTGATAAATAAAAGATGGCGTCTAATACAAAAATAAGCAAAAGATGAATACTCATTATATACCCTGCTGATTGAACAGGTTCTTGAATCAGTCTACATTACAGCCTGGTTATTCATAAGGTGAAATATAACTTCAAAAGTTATTCTAGTACAACATTTTTTTGACATCCCCAACCTGAAGCTACTGAAAAATGAATAATTTCAACCAGGAATACGACGCTGGTAGAATAACATAACCCAGAGGCTGACAAGGAGAGTGAACAAATGTGTTGGACCAGCCAGTTTCCTCTCAGCTCCATCTCCATGGCATCAGAAAGAGGACTAGCCATTAGCTCTCAGGATGAGAGCCTGGGATTGTAGATAATCTTATTATTTCAGACTTGATCTCTCAAACGCTTCGGTCTCTTAGGAGTAGCATGTATCAAGTTGCAAATCTGTGTGTGTGTGTGTGTGTGTGTGTGTGTGTGTGTGTGTGTGTGTGTGTTTGAAAATATATACTGACATTACCTAAAGTTATTTTATTTCTCATATGCTTTGTATTTTAATACATATGTTGCTTAGTATATTAATCTCATCAGTTCATATTACTTCTGTATTATTAAAATGGCCCACATAAATTCACATCAAATCTAATTGGAATGATTTTCTAGTTCTTAGTTGACTAGTCTCCTGGTAGAAGTGACCCCTTAGATATTATACACTCAGCACAGGATCTTACCAGGATCTTACTGTTTTCTTTAAACTTCCAAATCATTTGGTATAATATATGCTTTAAAGGGTGAGTTATTCAGTGAGACTACTTTTTGGCTGATAGAAAAGTTGGAAATAGAGAAGAGAGAGATGCACAAGTAGAGAGAGCCAAGTACATATGGACAAATGGAATAATAAAGATATTAAAAATATCTCACAGAGTCTGGTACTGTTGGGGTCTATTGGAGTTTGGCGTTGCCCCAATGGTAGGCGAGGGTGAAGAATGATGATGATGCAGTAGTGTAGTTGGCATTTTTCCTCGGTTCTTCCTCGTTGACACAGTGAAGAATGACAGGTCAGTGAGATTTAGAAAAGATTTATTAAGAGTATATTTTAGAAAGACAAAGCACGCCCCAAGGAGGCACACAGTCCCACTGAAGCGCTGTAACAGAACGCTGTAACCACAATGACCAACACAAAGGGGTCATAAAAAGGCCACAAAAAAAGGCCACACAAAAGGACCCAGAAGTGGGAATGTCTGCCTTATATTTGGGCTGAGATGGGTGATTCCAAAGGCATTCCTAGGTAATTGGCAAGTGAGGTCATTTTGATTGACACTTGGCTTCTCTATACCTCTTTGCCTAGTGCGCATGTGAATACCCAGGATTCTACTACCACTGGGGTGCTCTTTGGATGGTCTCTAAGCTGGGCCCCTATTCCTTTGTTCCCCCAGTTGCTCATGCCTGACTAGCTACCTAACAAATCTGTGGGCCCAAACTCGATTATCCTAGGGAAGATCAGGGAACTATAGGATGAATAGAAAGAAAAGAAGTAGAGAAGGAGGGAAAGGAGGAGGGAGGGGATGAGGTGACACAAACACTGCCCAACTGTTAACTCATAATTTTTTTTCCATCAGAATTTCATTTTTATTAAATTGTTTAATGAGCTTCACAAGTCTTCTGGTTCTTTCTACCTGAACTTACCGGTTGCTTATTCTACTTCCAAAGGAGCTCTCGGGCCACCAGAGTATGATTTAAAATTGGGCAGGAAAAGACCTTTCAGCTCCTGCTTCAGTCTTCCCTGTTTTTGCCAGGCCCTTCGTGCGTGGGGAGTGTGCTATCAGAGGGGTCACCTCTCACTAGGAACATGACATGCAAGGCATGGACCCCGGATCCCAAAACAAAGTTGGAGAAACGTTTAGCCAAGGCAGTCTGAGACAAAGAGGTAGAAGCAGCAGAAATCACAGTCTGGTAGGAATGCAAAATGGCAGATCAGAAAAGCATCGCCAAGTCTGCAGGAAGCTGAACTTCCTTGTATTGCAGTGCAACGAAATGGCATCCTCCCTCGGCATCTTGTAGTAGCCACCAAACAGAAATGCCTCCATTTTTGCCCTCCATGCAATCAGAGTAATCTTTTTTTTTTTGCATTTCAAAATGCAAATTTGAATATGCCTTTCCTATTAAAACCAAACTTATGAAATACATTCTCATTGTTCTTAGGATATAGACCGAATTCTTAATGGTATATAGGAGAATTTGTGTGTGTATTATTAGTATTATTTCTGCTACTTTTAACTTTGATGTCTCCTAAAAACAAATCTTTCTTCGGCACTAGCAATGCTCCTTCTTGCAATAGGAACTTTGCATATACTAGTCCAGCTGCTTAGAAAGCTCTTCCTTACATTCTTTATCTGATCAACACCTGTAGTAGTTACATGGTTTTGTCTGCTTAGTGTTTGTGATGGTTAATTTTGTGGGTGAGATTGATTAGGCTAAGGAATGCCCATAGAGCTAGAAAAACATTCTTTCTGTCCCCGAGAATGTTTTTGGAGGAGATTTGCATTTGAATTGGTAGATGGTCTTAATTACTATAGCTTTATAATAAGTCTTGTATTCTGGTAGTTTGAAGCTTTCAACTCTGTTCTTCTTTCCAAAAATTGTGTTGCTTATTCTAGCTCATTTGCTTTTCAATAAAAAATCATAGAATCAGGTTTTCAATATCTTTTTAAAATGGAAGGTTGATTTGGATTTTGTTAAATTTGTAAATCGATTTGGAGAATGTACATTTAACAATATTGATCATCTAATCCGTGAACAAAGTTCTCTCTCCCTGTATTTATATCCTATTTGATTTTGCTCACTGATGTTTTATAGTGTTCAGAATGCAAACTTTACAGATATTTTGTTAGATTTATACAAGAATATTTTGCATTTTGGTGCTGTTGTAAAGGGTACTTTTAAAATTCAACATCTCATTGTTCTTTGTTAATATGCAGAAATATAACTGATATATTTTATTAACCTGTATCCTGAAACCTTGTTAAATTCATTTACCAGATCTGGAAGGCTTTCTGCAGGCTCTTTGATATTTTCTACATAGATAATTATGTCATCTCAAATGTAAACAGTTTTATTTATGTTTTTCCAATATGTACACCCCCCCATTGTAAAATTACAAACCACAATATTTTAAAATAAGAGAAAATCTAGGAGATTTTTAATATGGTAATTACTTTTGAAATATATCACCAAAGACATAATCTATGAAAGAAACAATTGACAAACTGGACATCATTAAAATTAAAAATTTCTGCTCTGCAAAAGACGATGTCTCTCTGTAAAGAGAATGGGAAAACTAGCCCCAGACTAGGGGAAAATCTTTGTAAAAGACATGTCTGATAAAGAACTATTATCCAAAATATAAAAAGAACTCTTAAAACTCAACAATAAAGAAACAAACAACCAATTAAAAATGGGTTGAATGACTCACTGAAAAAGATATACAGTTGGCAAATAAGCCAATGAAAAGATGCTCGACATCACAAGCCATTAGGAAATCACAAATTAAAACAACAGTGAGATACTTACACACCTATTAGAATGCCCCAAATTCACAACACTGACAACACCAAATGGTGGAGAGGATGTACAGCACTAGGGGGTCTCATTCATTGTTGATGGGAATGCAAAATGGTACAGACACTTCGCAAGACAGTTTGGCAGGTTCTTACAAAACTAAACATAATCTTGTGATATGATCCAGCAATTTTGCTCCTTGGTATTTACTCAAATAAGTTGAACATTTATGTACACACACACACACACACACACACACACACTACACAGCTGCATATAGAAGCTTTATTCATAATTTTTAAAACTCGGAAGCAACCAAAGATATCCTTCAGCAAATGAATAGAACGATTAACTGTGGTGCATCCAGACAATAAAATATTATTCAGGGCTGAAAAGACCTTAGCTATCACGCCACACAAAGATATATAGGAAACTTCCGTGTATATTATTAAATGAAAAAAGCCAATATGAAAAGCTTACAAACTGTGTGATTCTAAGTATATGACATTCTGGAAAAGGCAAATAATTATGGAGACAATACAAAGATTAGTGTTTGCAGGGCTGACAGGAGGGAGAGAGGAGCAGATAAATCACAGAGGACTTTGGGGACAGTGAAACTACTCTGTATGATACTGTAATGGTGGATACATGTCATTATACATTTGTCCAAACCCATAGAACGTACACCACCAAGAATAAACCCTGATGTTAGTTAACTATGGACTTTGGGTGACATCAGTGTGTCAGTGCAGGATTTGCAACTAACAAATGAACCACTCTGATCTGAGATATTACTAGTGAGGAAAACTGTAGGGGGGTGGCAGGAGGCATGTGAGAATTCTGTACATTGTGCTCAATTTTTTTTGTGTATCTAAAACTGCTCTAAAAAAATAAAGTCTATTCAAAGAAAGTGTTGATTCTGCTGCTGTTGGCTGGAATTTTCTGTAACTGTCAACGAGGCTTTGTCAGTGTTTCTGCCTTTCCTTAGCGTGGGAGCTAAATTTGCCATGTAAGTGTGGCATGTTTTGTGCCATAGAGTTCTTTGGCGCCGTCTGCAATGGAACGTGTCTCATCAGACGTATCTGAGATCCTAAGCTAATGAGTTTCCTGCTGCTCTTTGCTTGACTTCCCCCAGCTTTGTTGGCCAACTGCATGCACACTTGTCCCTCACGATAAGCTTAGGACTTCTGAGCAAAGAGGGGTGAGCAGGACTGTGCGTCTCTCCTGTCAAGGCAGACTGATCCTCCTCCACACTTGTCATTCTGAGAGAGGCTCTTTCTGGGCTACTGCCCTACCCACATCTTTCTCATGTGCATCCAGGAAAAAGTCTGTGGAGGAGAGTACGCAGGAGGACACAGACGGTCCTCTCCCTTGATGCTTTCAAATCACTTACTTTACATCAATTTTATTTTCTCGGTTCTTCTCATTTATGTCATCTATGTCCCTATTATACTTTTATTCAAATCTGTTTTCCTTTGGGTACCTTGAATTTAGTATTTATTTCTGGGAATATTTTTTTTTTCTTTATTTCCTGGATTTTGTCATTTACTATTGCAGATGTTACTTAGTTTATGCTGTATTTTCTGAGATCTTATATTTGTGGGTATTTTTTTTTTCTTTTTATCACCTCGGCAATTATCCGTGCAGTTATTTTTAATTAATACTAAAACTTCATATTACATTTTCTGTTTTGCTGCTAGATGTTTCCATTTTGCTTCAGGCCGCCATATAGTTTTCTGGGGGGGAGGGTTCTACTTTTGTTTTTATTGTTTTTCTTTTGATTTGTTTTATTCTAGTATATATTCTATATTATTTATATTTCTCAGATATTATACTGTTAGATTATATTACTAGCTATTATTTGAATGTTATTTTTCTTATTAAGTGTTAATGTTTTGGAATTCCTTAAATCAGTGATTAAAGAAAAGTTTAGTAGGAGGAAAGGGAAAGGTGGTGTTTTTTTTCCTTTCCCTTGGTTCAGTGGTTTATTGTTCTGTTGCTAGAGGGTAGAGAAGTTTCTTTATCACACGTTCACGTCTGTGTATGTGTGTGCGCGTGCGCATGCGCATGCGGTTTGTTTTGTGATATTCACATATATGTATCCATGTACATAGACATAAAATTCTATATTCTATTATAGACTTTTAGACCTTATATTGTTGAATTGAGCCTGAGCACCAGCCACTTTGGTTTTCTTCTGTCCTTCATGACCTGATACCGCTTTTAAGAGATACCCCCTCCCATAGTGCGCCCCATGCCTTCTCCAGAACTGGATAGTTCTGCCGCTTCCTATACACCGCATATTTCAAGATCCTGCCCTTTTCCCTCGCTTGCTCTGATTAGCCAATCGTCGGCGTAGTTCTGCATTTAGGTGAGCGCTCTCCTCGTTACCTGGTTCTTTCTACTGCCAGGATTCCCCTGCCTTCGCTTTGCATCACACCCAAATCCTAGCCGCGGTGGCTGGTCTACGGTCAGTGCTTCTGCTCTTGTTTCTACCTTTGCTGCCTTGATTGCATCATTTCCTCCTCGTTCTAGCTGTGACTGACATCAATTTTAGGTGACTTCTATTTGTTCTTATTATTTCTCTATATCGTCCTAAGAGAGGAATGGGGTGATTTTAGCGTAGGTAGTAGCCTTTAACGCAGAAGACCGGGAGCTCTCACTATGCCATCTATGACTTATTTGGGCTTTCAAAATTTTTTGTATGTTTATATGAATGATTTAAAGGTATTTATTTTAAATTAGGATTTCCCCCCCAAATTTGTAAATATCTGTGAACCTTCATGAATCTGTCTTTGCTACTGCGATTCGTTATAATATTTAAAATGTTGCAAGCAGAATTATTAAAAGGATAAGAGTTTGTTAAAATGCCTCCAAAAGCTGCTTACTTGTGGCACTTCTGATTCATTTCAGCACTCACTTGCTTTGGTTTAATTGAGACAGGACTTCTTCTAAAGAAAATATTGTCCCCAAAGGCCAGGCCCCATTCAGTCTAGACACAACCCCAGTGGCATTGGCATTAGCAGTGGAAAGCTCAAGGCAACTGTCATTTCATATCAAACACAGCAGCAAAATAAAAAGTGCCCCACAGCCCTCGAAGCATGCCTACGAAGGTGAGATCACTGCCACTCATCCCCTTAGGTGGCGTCTGTTTACCCCGTGCCTCACAGCTCTGAGGACGAGCTTTCACGGTAGCCTCTCATGGTGCACTGGAGAGATCACATTTCGCCAGGATAGAAAATGAGAGTAGACAATGCAGGTTATTATCGAAATAGCAAGCTAGGCTCATGATCGCTAGCCATAGAGGCGCAGTGATGAAGGTGCCCTACTAGTTGAAGGCGTGGGTAAGACAAAGCAAGGGAAAGTAAATGATTTCACACCACTTACTCCCACCTCGTTTTTCAAGAAAAAAAAACAATCTCCGCATTTCTTAACTCACAGAGAAAATTTCTGGCAGTCTGTGCAGACCGGTTAGTAACCTGAGTGCATGAGAGTAGATGCCACTGTGCTCTAGGACCATCCAGCCTTACTCAAGCGACCCAAGGTTTTTCTATGGATGCATCAAAAGAGTGCTTGCTTCCTTGCTTCTCTGAAGACTTGTTGGCAATCTGATGACTTCTGTCCAATGGCAGTAAGCTGGCAGTAATCAGTAAAAATGGTCCTGATTACTCTAGGCACTTTGTAGTTAATTTTGAATGGTGCGATTTTCTAAGGGAAAAAAAAATGGTCCCTGGACATGGTTCCATAGCGTAGCAGTTAGCATGTCTGCTTTACACACATAAGGTCCTGGGTTTGTGCCTCAGGGGAGCCATGGTCCATGGTCTATGGCCATGCCACCCTGAACAAGCCTGATATCTGATCTCAGAAGCTAATCAGGGTCGGGCCTGGTTAGTACTTGGATGGGAGACCACCTAGGAAAACCATGTGCTGTAGGTATAAATAATAATAATAATAATAATAATAATAATAATAGTAATAAAATGGTCTCAGACCACCTCCAGTGGGATAAGCTCATTTTAATAAAGGTATGTCTTCTCCCTTGCTATAGAACATGGCTGTGAGTGAAAGTGTTACATATCTTTGGGGCCTAACACACTACCTGAGATATAGGGTAGAGTTAACAAACATTTGTTTAAAAACAAACAAATGAATGAATGGATATCTCTTCAAAGATCTTTTATGGTCAATATTGTTTCTTGCCTTTTGTCAGAACTCCAATGTGCTTTAAAGACTTAAAACAGATTACTTTGTCCCAGCATGATTCATTTGCTCTGCTACTTCCTATCCACTTTAATTGAAGCTAAAAACTTCAAATTGGATTCCACTGTGTCCTTTACTAGCTTATTGTTTTCCTAGCCAATCCATACAACAATTGTTTGTGCATTCCAAAGTTATCCATTATGATCACTTGGCTAAACAAACACAGCTGGTGGTAATGAAGTATGTTTCTACATTTCTGGATAAACTTAGCTGTATTGCTATTCTACAGCTCACTCTCTAAGACAAGAGAAGCTACGTAACCATTCTACCCACCAACTCAGCATCACAAAAGATATGAATGTTAATTGAAATAAGAAGGACGATTCTACATTTATAAATACCTTTGCTTTAATTATTAGAAGCAACTATGTTAGATAAAAAGATAAATGTAACTGTCATTCCATTTTTCCTACACTTAATTTATTCTAGCTTTATATACACACACACACGCACACACACGCACACACACGCACACACACACATATATGTCTTTGTTATCAATTTAGAAAATGCAGTTTGAATATTTACAGGTAATTATCATATTGAAAAGCTTGGTATTCTGTTAATTGTCTGGATTTACTTTCCTGGTAATAAAATATTAATGTAATATAATAAGTTATTAAATGTAAAGGCTAATTTCATTTTCAATATCTAAGATTCTGATTCACTTTAATCCATTAACCATTTTCTAAAAAAATTCCATTGCACTTTGACTACCGAAAGATATCTGAAGACAAAAACACATCCTCAGTCTATGGTTATACCATCATGGCCTCGTCATTCCAGATTTCACATGCCAAAAGCCCAAGTTAGAATTTTAAAACTAGTTTTTGACAATTAAAAATTGCCAGCCAATAGATATAGCAGAAACAAGGAACAGGTGTCATGATTTTTACTCTTCGCTATAAATTAAATGCTATTTCATCCCATGGAGATCACAGTCTGAAGCTTCTAACTTTGTAAGCAATTAAGTTTGCATGCTTGGTTAATACTGGCACTCTGAACTCGATAATTTGCACGTACACAAAGCTTAGGCTCCCATTCACAGACAATATCTTTGCATAAATAAATCTGCAGTAACCTAAAGACAAGACCAATCTGATAGCCCCACAAAAACTCAGCCTTCAGTGTGTTTCCACTTCCTTGCCAATCTGCAGTTGTCACAACTGTTATCTACTAAATAAAAACACTAAGAAAGGCTCCTACCAAGGAAATTACTGAGGAGAACCCAAAAGATTCAGAAACAGAAAGAGGCTCATTTTGGAGGATTTCTGAGCTCTTTTTTTTCTTTTTTTCCTATCTTTAGATTATGTAAACCTGGGCAGCCAGATTTACATAATCTAAAGATAGGAAAAAAAGAGGTACAAGCTACTTGACATAGCTTTGGAAAAATCATTCTTTCCTAATATACACAGAAATTTGACTCACAAACAGCCAAGCTAGATTAAAAAACAAAAACAAAAACAAAAAAAACAGTTAACATCGATCCAGTACCTTTTAAAACTCTAATCAGTTAAATGTACTCAGTGTTCCTTCTACTTTTCATCTTTCAATGTTTTTAAATTCTATGTTACAAATTTTAACCTATATCATAGGTATGTTGCCCAGTTTGGTAGATATGAGAATTACGATGTCATACTAAAAATAAAAGGGTGCCTCTTTTAGTCATACGCATTGTGACAATTCGAATAATTCTTTAACGTTTGTACTGTAATCTCTTAATGTAAGTCCTCCACTAAATTTATAAGGACATAAACCATAAGAAATACAACTTGATATAAAAAGCATGAGTTGAAAAACAATTCCTGATATCTTCAATAAAGACATAGAAGGGGTAGCAAATGCATTTTGTAGCTACGTATGATAATGAAATTTCATAAAAACCAAACATGAAGGAGAAGCTATAGTTCCACGAAAACATTTTTACCAAAAACCAAAGTAATACAGGACGTGTTGTTGAACTTCTCTGCTATAGAATGTGATGAAGTCCACGCCGCTCCATATTGCTTGCTTCTTCACAGCTGCGAGTTGTGTGTTGCGATCCTAATCCTCAATGCGATGGTGTTAGAAGGCGGGGCCTTTGTGAGCTGATTGGGTCATGAGAGAAGAGCCTTCGTGAAGGGATGAGTGTTTCATAAGCGTCTCCAGGGGACCCCCAGCTCCTTCCATCATGGCAGGACACAGCAAGAGGGTGCTGATTAGGAACCAGAAAGGGGCTCTCGAGGGACCTCAGCCATGCTGGTGGTTGACCTTGGACTTCCAGCCTATAGGACCGTGAGCAACACATTTTTGTTGTTTATGAGCTACCCAGGTTGTGGTATTTGTTATAGCAGCCTGAACAGACTAAAATACCAGCAGTCCATTAGACTACACGTCCCAGCTCTTATGGAGACTTCTGGCAGCCTGGTGTCCTTGGAAAGTAGCTCAGTCATGGAATGGCAGTGTGGGAGACAGTCCACAGCCATAGCCTTCAAAGGACTGTGAGGAGAAATCTTGACTCGTTAAGCCCTGAGATTTTGAGTTTTATTACAGCACTTCATATGTGATTAATATGTGAGAATAGAGTTTAGCGAAATTAGGGGATGAGTGATTAAATAGTCTTTAGATTATCCCCATTAGATGTTAGTCATGTGACAGAAACGAGTTAGCAAAGTATGAGAGCTTTCTCATACTTACCAAGAATTCAGTTATTTGCGTTAGAGATGGAAATGTGTTTTTTTAAAACCATATATGTACTTTAGAAGCTAATTACACAGATTTCAAAGTTTACATTTTGTTAAGAAAAGTAAAATTAGTGCCTAGATACAGAGTCACCTCTTCCTTGGATGTGACTGCAGGCTTTTCTGGAGGCAGATCTAATTCTTAGTTTAAAAATATGGTTTTAAGCGTATTTACTGCTCAAAAGTGATTTGAATAAAGCTCTCAAGTCCTGTATTATAACTTTGGCATGGAAAATGTTAAAAACAAAAGTTATTAATATACACCCATGGTACAGAATATGGTACAAAATAACCTTGGCCAGATTTAAAAGATGACAGCTGTGAGAAAAATGTCTTCAAGTCAGCGGCTCTACGTGGATATGAAATGCAAGATACATACTGGTATAATTAGGTGAAATAAAGTGTTAAACGGATTATTTAGTGTTATCCATAAGGCTATTGATGATGTCCCTGTGTGTATATATATATATATATATATATATATATATATATATATATATATGCCTATTGCTATTGAATAGTTCCTCTTTAAAATTTTTATTATTTAAGTAGAGTTGGTATATAATCTTTTATTGGATATGTTAGTTTCAGGTGTACAGTACAGTGACTCAACATTTTGTACCTTACAACGTGATCACCCCACTCATTCTAGTAATCATCTGTCACCTTGTAAACTTATTATATTATTGACTGTGCTCACCTTCCCCTTTTCTCGAGGTGACTTTGTAGAGTAGCTACTAAGCTAAGGTTATCAACAGTCAGGTGTACGCTTGTCTTACTCATTGCCGTGACAGGAGAACAATGCATGTGCTTTTACACAACAACCAGACCAATTCATTTAGGCACATGCGTGCGTAGAAAGACGGTACATCACTCTTGTCACATAATTCTTAGAAATAAGAGTTGGCTATTTAGAGATAAGAGGGTCTTTTATAATACATACTGTGAAATACTGTGATAAGGATCTGAAGAATTTAAAAAAAAGGAAACTCTTTGGAAATGAGGCAATATGAAACAATCTGGGGACACCCTCTCCAGAGAGTCTGCCGTGGGACACGGGTGACGGACGGGCTTCAGCGGCCACACGCTGGGGGCATCTCAGGTTTTACTCCACGGCCGCGCTTTCACTGGGCTCCATCGGCCAAGGACCAAGCATGGCACGGAGGTTAGTAATGGGCCATTCTTCCCCATTGCTGCAGGAAACTTGTTTTAGGAAACTTTTACCTGAGGACTCCTCGTCGGCCTGGCTGAAACTGTCAGATCTGCATTGTGAGGAGCATCTTCCTACACAACTCGCCATTCTCTCACTCACCGTGCAGAGGTCAGAGGTGCAAGGTGTACAGTGTAAAGAATCTACTCTGGGTGTTTCTGCCTCTTCCTTCGTAGACACTCCCACCCCCAAGCCCAGGTCAGTTTCTTGCACATCTAATGCCACCTGGCCATCTCTATCTCAGGGGCCTGATCTGACACTATAAGTATTTTGAGATCAGACTACTTGGCTCAGGGACTATTTTGTTTTTAGAATGATATGTTTATGAAACAAGGGCAAAAATTACAGCCAAGTTTTAAATATTTTCACTTATGGGGGAAAAAAAATAAGTATATATTAAACACCCAAAGTAGAACCTATGATTTTGTTGTTGTTGCTGTTATTTTAAGAAAGTCAGCATGTAGAATTGAAAATAATATAGTAGGCAGATCTCATACTACCCATTACCTTCTTTTTTTCTATTTTGAGAGTTGAGACCAGAAACATCTTGACATAGAATCACTCGTGGTTGACCTTTATCTTTCAGGTGGCAGCAAATATTGTTCTTCCAGTTTGTAACACTTTTTCCGTAAAAAAATACAACCAAGAAATGGTGAGGACAAAACAAAGAAGATGATTTGTGTTTTTGAGAAACAACATTTGGTGTGGGAACTAGTATAGTAGGATAGAATAGAAACTTATGAATACATGTAGATAGAACATTTTTAAAAGGTCGAATATAAAAAATGTATGCAACTTGTTTTATATCAAAAGTTAATGGTGATTTATTTTTAGTTTTAGTGTTAGAATACCTACTTGCAGACCAAGAAATTGGTAAGCTTATAGCAGTTTAATTTTTTCTTTCGTAAAAGCAAAAGGAAAAACTTAGTAGATCAGTGGAAGGGAACTGAGCTTCTCAGGAAAAATCCACAATACAAATGTTCTAACAAAAGTTTTAGCCTTCTACCAAGTTGTTTGCCAAAGCCAGATAGTCAATGACAGATGGGTTTGCTCTCAGAAAAGCTGCACATGAAAAGATCTAATCAAGATGAGAAAAGTAGTGGAATAAAGACTCAAGCCACTGCACTTCCTCAAATCACTTGAAATTAAATTATTTCGAGCTGTATCTCAGGAGATATCTCTGTAAAAGATAAAACATGTTTCTCCTTAAATAAATGACACCACCTATGATTACCCAGGCAATTTTAGACCATCGAAGAGTCTCAAAAAAAATTAAAGTTAACCTTCA
Organism: Pteropus medius; assembly: GCF_902729225.1. Lineage (NCBI taxonomy): Eukaryota > Metazoa > Chordata > Mammalia > Chiroptera > Pteropodidae > Pteropus > Pteropus medius. The sequence goes on from NW_024340849.1 coordinate 7,962,987, forward strand.
AACTGGCTAAATTTTATGCTTATGACCCTAACTATATGAGACATGGTGAGCATCTGTGATACATATTGAGAGATTAAGCTGTGTTTGTACATGATTATATCCTACATATCTAGTACATAATCCGGTATCATGCATGCACATATGTTTATGTTGTATACACAACATAAAACCCCTCCTCCCATACAAATATGCTATGGACATACACAATTCCAAATTTTGCATAAATATTCTACCTTTGGGTAGCTTTCCAATTTTTATATAAAATTGCGATCTTCATTAAGAGTGACACAAATTGTTTTTGTCAACTAGTACTTCTGCTGTGTGTTTTACAAGGACTAAAAGGAAAGAAAAAGAAAGGCTGGCAGATGGAAGCTGGATGCCCTGTGCCTCACGGGCCCCAGAGAAACATGATTTAAACCTCTCTGGACAATGCCATTGCGTGCTCTTGCACTTACATTTATTATTTAACAAAAAAAGGTGTAGTTATTACCTAAGAAAGGCTTTCTACTTGGATAATTGATGGGAGCTATCTCCTTCCTTCGAAGTAACATTTTCATTTTTTAGGTTGAAAATCATCCCAAATCATTTTGCTAAGATTGGTTTAAATGTTTTTCTGGACAGTCTCAGCATAACTTAGACAGTTTATCATTTGTAGGGCTATGCGTCTTTCTTTTGAAAATCATCAGATATTTTGTTGAGTAGTTCTAAGGTACATTGCGTATCGGAGGTGGAAGGGTTGAGTGTGATATAGACTGGTAAGGATTCGACAGTGCATAATTTCCTCTCCCTGTTCTAGAAAATTGCAGTTGAGTAAATGTGTCTTATATATGCATACTGTCCTGTGTTTGCCCACTGGTTTGAGTTAAAGATGGAATATTGGTAAGGAATTTCTTATGTCCGTGTAACAAAATTCATAATAATCCTATCAGACCAAAAAAAGTGGAGCTGGTTTAACTAACTTTAATGATATGTACAAATTTAATACCCTATACATTTCATCTTATATTAAAAATTGTTATTTTAAAGATGGGTTAATATGAAAATATGATTAACTCAATAAAGCAAAAGCAGGGTATTCCTTACAAAATATGGACATAGAAAATGATATGGAAACACATCAAATTTAATAGAAATTTGGCAGTAATATATATAAACAATAAGTTTTCATTTACTTATCAAATAATGTCCTTATAGTTTTAAAAGTATTACCCAATTTCTTAAAATACTTAAAAATCCATAGAACCTTCCTAGATATTTTTACTTAATGGAACTGTGCTAAAAAATAATTTGGTTCAGCAACTTAGTACCATTTTAATAGTCAAAATCAGATTACTATCACTGTTTACCGAGCTCTGTTTTCAAGATTCTTGAAAAAAAAAAAATTATGTGTATTTTAGATTTTATTTGTTTGTTTGTTGCTCTGAAGACAGGAGTGACACACATGCAGACAATATAACTGAGAAAGATATTAGAATGGAAAAGAGAAGAAACAGTAATGACAGAATGACTTTTGTATCCACACTATGTCAACAAATGAAATATAAGTTACTTAAAAATCATGCTGAGAAATGATACAATAAATGGTTTTAACAACTACTTTATGTGTGGTTTTGTGTGTGGTTTTCTTTGACAGAACATCATGATATGTTTTTATTCGGCATCTTTTTCTGATACATCGCTGTACCGGCTTTGTATGGTATTCCAAGATGTTCAAATGATTTATTATTTAGGACAGCGGTCCCCAATCTTTGTGACACCAGGGACCGGTGCTCCCATGAGAACCTAACACCTGATGATCCGAGGTGAAGCTGAGGCGGTGATGCTAGCGCTGGGGAGCGGCTGCAAATACAGATGAAGCTTCGCTCACTCGTTGGCTGCTCACCTCCTGCTGTGTGGTCCTGTTCTCTAATTTAGAAGAAATTCTAAGGAATTAAAAGAATTTCCCCTCAAAAATAAACCTCCGCAACAAACTGGCATGACAAGCAATCCTGTTTAACACACAGAAAATGAGCGAGAAGGTGAGAGACTTGCAGGATGTAAGATGACAGAAGAGTTATTGTGGCTCATAGCTGAACACTACACCCTAAGTTCAGAATACTAAGAGTTTTGTGTTCTTTCATGAGATGGTCAGCCAGGTTTGAGGAAACAGAGGAGAGGCTCAGGGGAATAAAGTTTATTATACTCAGAGTCCTAGAGACAGAGCTGGTAGGAAAGACACGGGGGGCTGGAGGGTGGGGGTCAAGGGCCAGAGACAGGAGGAGGGAGAAGCCTTTACTGGGGTTTTCTTGAGTAAACAGTTTAGGATTGACTAGTTAAAATAATTTTGGCAGGCTCTAAGCCATAGGCGTGGTCCCTAGTTACCTGGTATTTATCCAAGGTTGTTAAAAAGAGAGGAATTTCATCTCTTGGGGTTTGAGGGCCAAGTAATTGGACTGGTAATTAAAACATCAGAGACACACTCCTGCTGTGTCCTTTGAGACTCTCTAAGAATTGGCTAACCCCAAGAGAGGGGGACAGTCTCTCTCCAGCATGAATTTTTTTTTTTAATGTCAAAGCAGTATAATATAAAGAAAATTAAAGTATATAGAGAGACAGTAAAATAATAATAACAATAACACCTACCAATTATTGAACATTCACTTTTGTGGATTTCTTCTACTTTTAGAAGTTTCTAATGGCAGCGCCGTGATACAATCCCTGGTTTGACTCTAAAGACTTTTAACAACTATTCTATATTGAATACATACAACTATATAATTGTCCTTGAAATTGAGGAAAAGTTACTCAGAAATTATTTCTCATTTATTTGGTCCCTATACTAAGCTTCAATACCTAGCCCATAGTACTGGTCGTCACTTATTCAAGAATGATGATAACTGTGACTAAAACAAAGAAATGGTATGACAGATTCCTGTTTTAAATTACTTTTGTAACGTGGTGCAAAGAGCATGTTGAGTAAACATTTCTATAACTGATCCACATAACAGTCTAAAAGAGGAGAGATGTTTTTAACAAAATAAGCAATTTAGCACACAGAGGTAGTAGGATGCTCCAGGCTGTGTATTCAAAAGTAGGCTGAGAGATGTTAGAGGCATCAAGAAGGAAAATATTGAAGAGACATTAGGTTTAGGTAGAATTGCGGTTACTGAATCTGGATAGTCATGAGGATGCATGTAGAAGAGAAATGCTAATGTTTTCTTGTTTTAGTTTTATGGGACATAAATTATACATGTGAGTGCTGATCCGTAGACCAGTTTGGATGGAGGGGTAGGGAGAGAAGAAGTTGTTTTAGAAACACACAGGACACTGAACGGAGAATAGCAAAGTCCAGGCTTGAAGGTGAAATATCAGGCAGCATGAGAGATGGAGAAAGCACAAGCAAACAAGGAAACCGTAACCCCGTGGAAACCAAGAAACATGTGTTTTAAGGAGGTGGTCGGTGACATTTACTGCTTTGGAGAAACATGCAAAATGAAGATCTAAATAAATGGTCATTAGTTAATGCAATGACCTTTAAAGAGTCTAGCCATTTATATTCTTTGGAAAGTTTTATTAAAGAGTACTAAAATTAGAATTTCATCTTTCGCGTGCATACAGAAGACGCATTTATGAACTACTCGCAGAGACCTGAGCAAACATTTCTACGTACTGCTAATAATAATGTTCAGCCAAATACATCCTTAAAAAAAAATTAGGACTGTCCTGAACGCAAATCTGGTTTAGGCAAAGCAGAGACTTTTTCCGGATGAGACGCCTTATCTCACCTACACACTGAATTTACCTGTCTTGCACTAGAGCCTCCCAACACTGAGAGCCCAGCGTGGCAAAGGCATCCTGTTTTCCTCATGTGTATTGTGTACCTTCCTGCTGCATTTGTGCTCAAATCACCACAAACAGCATCAGAGTACCCAGGGGTCCTAAGCTGAATGGAGAATTACAAAGTCGAAACAGAGGCCCTAGTCTCCAGGAGCTGTCATCCGACCTGAGAGAGAAAATAGTTTAATTCAAAGCACACACTTTCTCAAATTATAATTGCATCGGTCTTAGAAACTGCACCCCATCGTTCCGTTTCTATCCTGCTGTGGTGAAGTTCAGAGGAGTAGTCACTGACCATGGGAAGACTGGAAAAGCAGGTGGGTTGTTATATCACTCATATGCTTTTTTTCACTTCTCGTTTGATTCAAACTTGTGGACATTTTTAGAAGTAACTGAAAGTTACTATATTGCCCACATACCATGAATTTTGGCCATTCTCTTGTTTAAACGTTATCACTATGGTATTTCACACAAGGATATTTTAGACGTGGAACAAAACATACATATGGGATATTCCCTTTACCAAACTCATATGATCACCCAATATCATTATTAAGATGTAAGCTACATTGGCAAATTGATTTATTTTGTCCATAGAACACATCTATTTGTCATCTAAATTAAGAATATGCAATTAGAAGATGTTAAAGTAAATTAAATTTATAAAACTAATACTTTGAACAGTGTTTCAATTAGAAATCTATAATTAACAGAGTAAAATTTGTGGCGACTCATTCCATTGGAAAATGGCAGGTGAGTGAGGGTTATATTGAAATTCCAGAAATAAAATAATAAGGCGGTGTAATCTAAAACAGGTTTCTGTATCCCTTACAGGCAAGGAACATATTTTATTTACTTTTGCCTAATGCATGAAATAGTTCTAGGCTCACAATATGAGCCTAATAAATGTTTGTGAAATTGATGGAATCATATGATATAATGAGATGTGATCTATTTCATCTTCCTTAATTCTTCTGTTGCCCAAAAGAGCAGAGCTCAGTTTTACACACAATTCCACTAGCTTTCCTTATCTTGAGTTTTCTCACATATTTATTTTCTTACTTTTCCTTCGCTACCATTTTTGTTTGCTTCATTTTGCTCTTTTTCACTCTTGAATGATGCCTTGTACTGCAAGAGTACTCAGGTGTTTTTCAAACGGCAAAGATAATAAATAATTTTTTTAAATAAACATTTCAGTGTTCCGTGCATCTGAAAAATCCATGCTACCGCTACATTGACAAAAAAGATTTATCTCCTACCGGATTAAAAATCCACATGGTAATATATTAAAACTTATGTCTCCTTCCCATCTGATTTCCAACTCACATTTATACAGGTTGCTCTTAAGGTTCACATTTGAACTGAATGTCACTGAATATATTTTGGCTTAGAATTCAGGTCTCTTCGGTGTTATTTGAACCTTATCAGCTTTCTCTCATTCATCAAACCCTGTTCTTTATATTTTTTTCTAATAATTTCCTAACCTCTCTGGAACAGCAAAGCTTACTTTTTTTCTCCCGGTTCCGTCCCTTTGCTTTTGGCCCAGTTTCTACTTCAGCGCTATAATAAGTAGTTTTAGATTTTGTCGCCACAACAGTGATGCCATGCTGCTTGCTACATAAACGCAACCTTAAAACGTATGCCTTTACTTCAAGGAGATTCAGTATTATCATACTTGACAGAAAATTCAAAATTAAGTGCTAGGTTTTTGAAAATGCCTCAAATATGCTTTTTTTTTTCTATTTGTTTTCATTGAGTTCCTAAGAAAGCATTTAATATGAGAATCGAAGGTTATTCTTTCCAGCTTTTTGTGTTCTTTAGTCGTAGTCTTATGTACTATAGAGGAGTGAGTTTACAAAAGCAGAATCTTAAGACGGAGGCGAGCAACCAATAATAAGGACGATGGTAGAAAACAATGACATTATTTAAAGAAATTATTTTGGCAAAGAAAGGTAGTAAATCTGTCAGTTTATATGTAAACTTTACTGTCATCTTTCCAAATATAGATGTTATTCACAAAAGAAGGATCAACAAAATTTTGAAGGTTAAAATTAATTTTACATCCAAAAAAAGAATATAAATGCATGTATTTTCTTTTATTTGTTAGGCACTTAGTTGCATTGGAGAAACAGTTTTTTTCATCTCCCCTAAATTGTGTTTTCTTGACTGCCAAGTACTGAAGTAGAATTAAATTTGGATATATGATCAACGTATTATTATGTAAATTAGCCAAAAAATAAAAAATTTTTACACATTTATATTTTGGCATCATAGTGTGATGAGGTCCAGTTTTCCACTCTCAAAACACCAGCTTAAATTTAAAGTCTCCTATAAAACTTTATTATAAAGTGTCTTATGAAAATATATGGGTATATTGTCCCAGACTATCACTTCAGCAGCCTCTGAAGAGGAAACCAAAGCAGTTAAAGATGAAAACCGTATGTGACGGCTCAGAGTTAGATTAACAGACAGAACTGCTATTTCTTTAAAATCCATACATAATTGTTATTGCATTGGCACAAGAATGCTTATAAAATTATTCATCTTCCTACTTTCAAACACTGAGAATTAGTTCTTTGTTTTTGGTAACTACTTTTTACTCTGCGAATAAAAAACCCTATAATTACAAAAAAAAAAAAATGAATGAAAGTCTTCCATATTCTTTATTCTCCAAGTCTTCCTTCTATATACTCTACAGACATCTGTGAGGTAATTATTTATTGTATTAAATAATCTTGACTTCTGTTTTATTTTACTTTTACAGTATAAACAAATTAAAAAAAAAAACAAAACAAAACAGAAAATAACATGCTTAGCCCTATAAAAAACTCTATGAGGTGAATGAAAAAACCAATGTTTCTCATTTAAGAAGATTTTACTGAACAAAGTCACCCATTGTCCTTTGTTCATCCCAGACAGGTATTGCCAGGAGAGAGACCTGTTGGAGAGAGGAAAGATATCGGTTTGCATTTGGGAGCAAGAGAAAATGTGAAAAGAATCAAATTATAGGGAAGATAGTTCAGTCAGAAACAGTTAATCTTATTACGAGAATAAAAAAAGAAACTAGAAAATAGGAATAATTCTAGTAGAAACTTTATTGATGTAGGACTTCTCAAGAAAGGGGACAGGTAATCAAAAGCTCCTTAGAAGAGTTTCACTATCATGAAAGTGATGGAGAAAGAAGTTTTGAGCAAACGAGTGCTCAATTTTGCAGTAAAATCTGATTTTCATAAGATTCGTCTGACTTGTAGTTGACATTCGTTAAATTTACAAGTTTGTTTCTTTTGCAAGGAACTTTTGGAAATATTATTAATTCTTGTTTCTACTAATGTTTTCAGACTACTTATTTAGATATTCAGAACATAAATATGCCTGAGCGAATAGACTTACTTCTCATATAACAAAGGAAGCTCATTTGAATCTCAGAGTTACCTCAGAAATAAGCAGGGGAGGTATTTCTCCTTCACCGAAATTGTTTAGCATATGGGCTCTAAAGTGATTATATTCAGGACTGCACTGATTCCCGCATATCTAAGGAAGGACAATTTTGATTACACAGCAGGGCAAACGAACTCAGACAGGAAATACGGAGATTATCAGGCAACACAAAAACGTGGATGGAAACAGATGAGAGGAACTTAAACAGGCACACAAATATTTTGCACCTTCCGATCTGTCATATGTGACTTCTTATATATCGTAGTTTGAGCAGCTTTGGCCGACACTGGAATCACATATTTCCAGCTTCTAATAAAAAAAAGGAGTTTCCTTGTCTCGGATCCAGTTTGAAAATTCTAAGGGGAGTGACGGTGGTCGTTCCAACTTGTCTCCCATTTGCACCCATAAACCAAGCACCAGGGTTCATGAGATGGGATCAAGCAAAGTTCACAGGTGTCACACGAAGGAATGGTACCTACGAAGGGTGTCTGGGGAGGGGAGGTTTTCAAACTCAGCATCATTGCTGGAATCCATGGCAGCCACCCAGCCTCTCCACGTGATATCTATTACTCAGTGTCTTTCCTCCTGACCGGATGCAGGTGCCAGAGATCAGCCTGCTGTATTTTCTGGGAACTGATATTTTCTTTGAATTCTTCTCCTCTCCTAACTTGTTTTGATTTAGACTCTATCTTCCTGTCTTCCAGTCTTTCAGTTTTTCCCGATAATCTGGAAATAAGCGCTTTTCTTATAGGTGTTTTCACTCTTGATTTGTATTGGTAAAGATGAATGTGAGCTCCTTCAGGAGGCTATTCGTGAATATTCATAAAGTAGGTTAACGTTTTACCTGACCACCAATATCTATTTTTCAGCCCAGTCCCTTGATGAAGCCTTTAAAGAAGTGGTTGATGGGACAAACACTGAAATGAGACACAGCTGATTTTCCCATTCAGTAATTTTCCACTTGGTGCCCACGACCTGTGACTAAAATGTTGGATCAGAACATATATATGTCCATCGTCACCTAGTATTTTTCTGGAGTTCCTAGTTGTCTTTTGTTCAAAACAAGACCCTCAAAATTCATGATTTCCTCAGCTTTTTCAGTCTGATTTTTCATGATTTATAATTGAACACTGGGTGCTGACAGTGTACTATTTAGCTCCTAGAGAGCAAAACTCATGTCTAATTGTCTAAAATACTTAGAAGCACCTGATGTGGATGACACCTGTGGCTGACACCTAAGGAGATGTGAAAAAGATGTTAGAGTTTGTGAATAAGCAAAGTACTAATTCATAGTTGGGAATTTTACATGCTTGATATTGACTCTGAAAAATATTAATGCAAAAATTATTTTGAACTTTATAGAAAGGAGAAGAAATAATAATACAGCTCGTTGTCCAGACTAATCGACAAAAAATTACATTCATATTAAATGTAAATTTTATATTTTATAAATAATTGCTTCGTTTGCTTGCAGTGACCAGGACAATGTATTGCCACGTAATCTCTTCGTATGGCTATGAATGGTAACAACTGAAAAAACGTTTTTTGACCTCCGTTTCCATTAGTACACTTCTAACTAGTCCCCAGTCCATTGATCACGATAGTAAATGAAAGGAACATTTAGGTGCTGTCATTAATTCTGTCTCACAAAAGCCGGCTGTCTACCTTCTAAATTATCTGTGCTTCTTGTGTAGTGAATGGGAGAAAATTGCTGGCCTGGAGATTTTCCGTAGAGAACTTTTTGTTGTACAAGAGCTCCTAGGGTCGAAAATGGTGCTAAAGTGAATCCGAACAGTCTAAGAACATTTAGGCCTCCAGGATCAGGCACAGGTAAGCAGGTTGTCTCATTAAGAAGGTTTAGCAATCCCAGTAATTTGTCCATGAGTATGTGTTTTATAATTAATATTTTGTATCTTGAGAAGAATATGTCTTCTCCCAAAAAATGTAAACATAGGAGACTTAGGATATATAAAATTATTATGATAATGTGATATTGCTAAGGGATTGGAGCAAGGAGGTAGCCAGCATTCTGTATGTGACTAGAAAAACAAACATAATAATTTCACAGAGCTAAGCAATGTCCTTATTAGCAATATCAATACTGGTCATTCCCTACTTACATAAGTAATAGCCAAAGGAAATTACAGTTTTCTTTGAAACTAGTACAGAAAAAGTTTTGTGGGTACAGGAATAATGAATCAAAATTCCCAATTTAAATGTTAGCTTCTTGTCCAAGTACACATGTAACATTTAAATGAAGAATGTTAAAAAAATAATTAAAAAAAGAAAAAGCACATAAAAACCAACGTAGAAAGCTTGGGCCTTCCAATAAAGGTAAAATTATATTCAGTTGGAGAGCAAAAGGATCATGAAACACTTCTTGGACTGGTTTGTAATAACCTAAAAAATTCGTATAATCGACAATGAAATAAAAATAAATAAATAACAGTGGGATAAATGCAAACTAAACAAAGGAGGTGGCCTGAGCAAAGACAGAGCGTGGAGACCTGGGCACAGGAGGGGGCTCAGTGCCAGCTGTGCTGATACCAGGAAGATGCTGGGACATAATAAAGAAAGGGAGAGAAGCAGAGTGGAAGTTCCCTGGTTTAATTCACCAACTGTATGCGAAGTTTTGAGCAGAGACGACATGTTTGATGCTGCGTGGTCTTCCTTCTAGATTTTTTTGCATTACTTTTAGAGTTGTTTGTTTTTCTTTTTTTTGTTGTAGTTATTTTTGAAATTAAGTTGCAGTCTTTTAGTGACAATACTGGGAAAATAGGAGTTATGTTTAGAGAAATTTGATTTGTAAAAAAATTAATACTCATGTTCACAAAACTAAGAATGAATATCTATATTATCTATATGTCTAAGTCTATATCTCTATCTCTGTCTCTGTTTCTATTCTATATCTCTAACTCTATCTCTATTTCTATCTCTAGCTCTATCTATATATCAATATATCTCTCTGTCTATGTCTGTATCTATATCTATATATCTCTGTATCTTTATCTCTATTTCTATCTCTATATTCGTATCTATGTATATATATTGCAAGGGCAATTAAATGTTTTCGTTGGTCAAATCAAAATGTAAAAATACCTAAATCTCAAATGTTTAAATGTTTTCAGCCACAAAGTGAACTAACAACATTTGGTGTATTTTGAGTAATGGAAGGGATAATTAAAACAAACGAGAGATTTGTTCATTGTGAGTATTCAGCTTTGGAAGACATTATCAATAATACCATATACGGCGGCTGTTGAATTCAATCTGGTAGGTACAAATCAAAATTTTGCAAACAGAACATATTAAACAGATGTATTGTCTTCCAGGTGTAAGGTTTATAGAAGAAAAGATTATTTCCAATCTCATTTCACTTGTAATTGAACATTTGCCTGTGAAGATAAATTTTCACTAAATTGCATCGTGACATTTTCATGGCTTCAGTTTCCTTGAATGCTGTCTCAAGTAAGTGCATGAAATATTCTGTTTTATTCCTCTCTGGGAAGCTAAGATTTGATGTCAAATTTTAAAAGGCTGGAAATATCAAGGATGAAATTAACCTCAAATTAAACAAAATCTTGGAGTACGATGCTCGTTCTAAACAGTAAAGAGAACAAAATCGAATGCACAAAACCCCAGAAAACACACCGTCAATCTATGCACATTTTCCCAGTATGAAAGAATACGGAGAAAGCAAGTAAACACAAGAAGACATGTTTCAGGAACTCCATTTTCCCTGGTGTCACAGAAAGACAAGTCTTATCATTTTTTGTGATGTCATCTGAAATCTATTAGTAAACTATAGGTTTCTTCAACACTTTCGTTTTCTGTCAAAATCCATATAGTCATTCTTCTTTGATGGTGCCAGAGAAAATATTAAATGGGATAAAAGGATTTTTATTAGCGTTTTTCCTATTGTACTAAGTGTTTAATATTTACCGGAAAAGTAGAATGCTTGTTTTGTTTGATTGTCTGGGAATATATGTGTTTTTCTGGCATTTCAGCAAAGTCAGAAAGGACAAAAATTTCTACTTAACCTTCCAAGGGTAGTAATTGAAGACTCAAATAGCCAATGCCTGTCATTCTGTTAGGACTGGATAAATAATAGTTGATTGACGGTAACTCAAATTTCCCTCCTCCACTTTGCTCTGCTAACTACTCTGTCCAAGCCTTCCACTATTTTTATGAAGCTACTCGGTGTCTCCTAGTTCCAAAATGTTTTCTTCCAAACATCTTTGAATATTTACCTTAGGTTAATGAGGTCTCTTTCAAGACCCCATCCTCTACTGTCACATAAAAATCAATTTCTTTCCTTTCACGTTCAATGATTATTTTATTCTTCACAAGTTTCTTTTATTTATCTTTTCATTTTCATCATGTCGCTCACAGTTTCCTCTACAAGACTAACTTTTTGTACATTGCAGGGGGTCAGGTCTTTTTAATTCACTTTCTACAGCATTTAACAGAAGCAAACACGTACTTTGTAAATGTATGATGGTGATGACAAGGGCTGTTAGTAGTGCTAGTATATTTAATAATTCAGAAAATCAGAAATATCTGGGAAGCCTAGTAGTTAATAGGGGAAAAAATCATATATATATTTTTATGGATCCCAAGTAAAGGAATCAGTAGCACACTAAGGTGCAAATGTCAGGGCCCAGACACAGAACAAGGTAATAACATAAAAGCATAAATGTAGAAAGTTTCCATAGGTTAAATTTAGAAGTACCAAGAGAAAGCCTTCTCTGAGACATTAAATATTTCTACCCTATCAGCAGACTGGGTGGTTAACATAACAAAGATCTGAAAAATGGCACAAAATCGCTTAAACCTTTTCTTACAAATTTACCACAGAAATCTTGAAATCTCTGTTAAATTTCCAAGATATTTTTAAAGTTTAATTTTTGAAGCCAGCTTGCTTTTACTATTCCCTTTATAATTGTATTTGAAAGGTTCTATTAGCAATTAGCTTATTTTTGTATTTAATATAGATATAAAAATTTGTCCCTTTTCCTCGCTTCTCTCCTTCTTTCCCCCTTTCCTTCCTTCCTTCCTTCCTTCCTTCCTTCCTTCCTTCCTTCCTTCCTTCCTTCCTTCCCTTCCTTCCTTCCTTCCTTCCTTCCTTCCTTCCTTCCTTCCTTCCTTCCTTCCTTCCTTCCTTCCTATGGCTTTTTAAAAAATGTTTTAAACTTATTCGTTCTATTGTGATAGTTTTCAAACTTTCCTTACAAGAGTTTTTACTCAGCTCTTGATACAAACTTGCTAAATAACAAACCAAAACTCAGTAGCCTACAACAGTAAGCTTCTTGTTCCTTGCACAGTAGTGCAGGGTCTCTGGAGTGGTTCTACTCCTGCAAATGCTGTGGTCTCTGGAGTGGTTCTGCTACTCCTGGGAGGCGGGGCGGGGGTGGGGGTAGGGAGGTGAGGAGGGTCTGCCTCACCTCAGGAATGACTGTAGGCTGTGGGCTGGCTGGGTTCAGGTTGCTTCAGCTGTTTTCCTTCTGAGACACTAAAGTGTCACAACTACTCCAGGCAGTTCTTCTCGGGGTCAATTGCCAGAGCTTCATAAACAAGCAAACATCTTGGGTACCGTTAAGCCTCTGCTTGTATCACATCCATGAGCATTCTGATGGCCAAAGCAGGTTTACATGGTCCAGCTGACATTAAGAGGTGGGAAACTGCACTTTGCCTACAGTGAGAAGAGGGAGAATAATTCATTCAAAACACCCAGACTGTCTCAAAGCAGAATCTTTTTTTCTCCACACAGAGTCTTCTGTGGGACTCAACATAACTCCCAGATTGTAAAGATACTTTATTGGTATGCATTAATAAATTAAATTTTAACGTCTATTTATTGTAATGTTCATCAACAAAAATATTGAAATTGTCTCCATGGCATTATGACTTTGTTGAACTAACATTTGCTAAGCGGAGTGCAGGGTATACCAGATGGTGAGTCTTGGTTTAATGAGAGACCAAAGAGAAAAGGAAACAGAGAAGTTTGTTATTCGCAAGTTCTGGAGGGAGTACACAGCCGAGGGGCCACACCGGGAGGTTAAGGCAAAGTGCAGAGCGAGCAACAGGACCTGGGGCACGTGCCTTTATTAGGGTCTGAGGATGAAGTACTTTGGGGTTCCTGGGCTAAGTCCTGATGGCTTAATTCGAACCAAAAGAGACAGGTCTGGTAAGCTCCACTGGGGTCTTATCTAAGGAACATGAAAGGCATACAGGCACTGACAGGGGCTGGGGGGCAGCGGGGCAGAGAGACAACTGGTCACAGGGCTGTTGGGGGAATCCTGTCGGGGACTTCCGTGTGACTCTGCAGCTACTATCCAGGACATGCGCCTGCATGAGACGGCTAGTGCCAGGTTAAGGACACTTGGCCAAGCAAAATGAAGGCCAAGGCAGCAACACCTTGGCGTAACTTAGCTAAACTCTCCACAGATGGACATGA